>NC_134853.1:74606281-74906281 GCF_049852395.1 Peromyscus maniculatus bairdii
CTTCAAAGACCTACAGAATGTGGCATTTAAAATGTTTTAAAAACTTAGACTTTCCTGGACAACAAGACATGTCTGCTCCTAGCAGCACCTATTTGCTTTAAAGAAAAAGATGGGCATCGAAGACACCCCATATGGAGTTTATCTTCTTTTTGGCAAATTAGCCATTTGGCCAAGAAACTGTTCTTGCCTGAACTGCTTAAAAAAATGTTGTATCAACTGGACATGCAGGACCCATAGGAAGGTGACCGCTGAACTTGGTAAGACCAAATGGTCCTTCAGTTTCCTGCTTCACAGAAGAAACTGCCAGACATTCTAAAGGACACAGAAAAGTAACTGAGAGACTCTAGGCCTATATGGCTGAAGATGGATGCCCCCAAAATTACAGAGGAACTTTGGTGAACTATCCAGGCATGCAACTGTGTCTGTCTTTCTAGATTTTTGGAAGTTCCTTACAATGCATTTCCTGTTTACTTAGGTAATATTATATCCTTCTGGGGTCTTTGATATATTTGAAATCTAGATAGTTATAATTTTACTTGGTTATGATAAAAAATAAATTAGATAAGAAACCTTAGACTCACAGATATAGGATAAATAGAATATTTTCTTTGAATTTGCCAAATATAAATAGACTAGGTATTGTTAACTGTAATTTCTACTTGAAAACTGTTTTGTTATATATAATTTTACTGTGTTAAAGTTAAAACATTCCTTTTTAAATTAAACAGAAAATGGGAAATGGTGTGGGATAATGCTTTTGTACAATGGTTTAATAAAACACTGATTGGCCAATAGCCAGGCAGGAAGCATAGGTGGGATAAGCAGACAAGAAGAATTCTGGGAAGAGGAAGGCTGAGTGAGGAGATACCAGCCTGCCATCCAGGGAGCAGCATGTAATAGCAAGCAGGTAGAGCCACAGAACACATGGGGACATATAGATTAACAGAAATGGGCTGAGTTTAAATGTAAGAGCTAGTCAGTAGTAAGCCTGAGCTAATGACCAAGCAGTTTTAATTAATATAAGTCTCTGTGTGTTTACTTGGATCTGAGTGGCTGCAAACTGGGCATAACACAGGAAAACTGTGTCTACTTCTCACACTCTTTGGAAAGTGATGACTGGCTGTATTAGTGACATGTAAATACGTTTTGAAAATTGTGGGTTCTATTGTTGTAATTTTTCAAGCATTGTTTTCAAGGCGAATTTATATAAAACTGTATTTACTCTGTTGGAACTATATAGCCAAATCACTGAGTACTGAAGCATGATATATTAACTAACTATGGATGTGTGGTTTAATGGAAGAGAAGTTGTTTTCTCTCTAATTTTTCAAGGCCATATGTTACATGAGATAGAGATGTACTCCCTCTAGAGGATATAGGTTAGATAATACCATTTCCTTCCAAATCTTGGATGTTGGTATTTCATTGGTTTGTAGCCAATCATCAAGGACATCTTCAAATCTTTCTACGTACATTCATCGTGACTTCTCTTTTGTAATATGTCCAATCTTTCTTTTGCCTTTGTCTCATAATGACATGATGACTTACACTGGATGATGTTCACATCTTAAGAATCTAGACATGGTTGTATAGTACACACACATACACACACACACACATTAGTGGTTTGAATGACAAGGGCTTCCATAGGCTCATATATTTGCATGCTTACTTCCCAGTTGGTGGACTGTTTGGAAAGATTAGACAGTGTGGTTTTCTTATAAGGGGTGTCCACTGGGAGACAGTTTTGAGGTTTCAAAAGCCTGCTCTAGGCCCAGTCTCACTCTATCCTTCTGCTGCCTGCTGATCAGGATGTAACTCTTAGCTGCTTTTCCAACACCCTGCCTGCTCATCATGCTCTCTGCCATGATCATAATGGTCTAAGCCTTTGAAACTATAAGAAACCCCTAATTAAATACTTTCTTTTATAACTGTTGCTTTTATCATGGTATGTTGTCACAGAAATAGAAACCCTAACTAAGAGGGCATACATCTGTGTGAATATACATTAAATAAATGAGCAGGCAAGCTGTGCAGAACAATATTTTCTTCAATGATAGACCATGTTAGTGACACCATTGCCATCTGAGGTTGTATAAATACACTTTGTAATAAAATAATAAAATTGCCTAACTGTGCAATCCTAGGATTGCAATCTTCCGTGCAATCTTAGGATAATTCTATCATCCAGGATAAGTTTGAAATAAGAGAGGAAAAGAATGAGAATGTGTCAGCAAGAAGAAAACCAAACTATTGAGGCATCTTTCACTGAGAGATGTCCAGGTGCGCTAGAAATAAATTTTGAAGATTTAGATGAATAGGCCAAACTCTACTTTTGCTATGTCTTCAGGTTTGATTTAATTATAATTTAATTTCACAGTTAATGATGTATAATGTTTAATATTGCTCATGTAAATAGTACATAAATATCATAAGCACAGTTTTCCTTTACTATCAGCTTAGAAGACTCAGTTTACGGGGAACACGTGTCTCATATATCCATATCGTTGCCATCATTAGAACAAATTTTGCAATCATTTAGCACACATTTTAAAAAACACATCACATTTGCCAGTTATGGCTTCTGTAATGGTCTATGTTGTGAAAAGTAAATTTACATATAATCTTATTCTACAAGTTACTATATGATCCAAGTATCACTTATGTATGTTATGAATGTGATAATCTTTTTAACAATACAAAAATTTTAAAATATTTTCTTAACGACAAAAATCTACTACTTTGATTACTTTTTGAAGATGATTATAAAAGTAATATTTGTAACAAAATCTGATATTATTGCAATGTGTTCAGTGGTAGTGAGTAAATACTTGCATCTCTTTGCTTCCTGTTTTTATGGACATCACCCAATTTCTTTAAACACCTTAGACAACTGAGGTTTGATTGTATGGATCTCCAATATTACAGTGTTTAAAACAAGCCAAAGAGGAAAATAAACCTATAATACAGTGTCAATTTTATATCATATCCAGATGGGATATACTATGACTCATTTTAATGAAAGATTTTAGGGAAAATATCCTCACATTAAGCACATAGAATGTATGAATTTAAATGAAAGAATAATATAATAAATTATTCTACAAAACTGAATTATTAATTATCACAAACTGAGAATCAATATATAATTTGTAAAATCAGTGCCTCTATAGAGACATTTAAACACACACAATTTAACGAGATTGAAATAATCAGTGGAAAACAGAATAAAACATGTAATGATGGTTTTTTGCCATCTAAAGTGGGGAAATTAAAGGTGTTGCAAAGCAGCTTTTAATTATAAAATACCTGTTTTCTTTTTAAATTATATGCCCTATTGTTTTGATAATACTAATACAGCTTAATCAACAAAAGACTTGTTTAACCCATTGTGTTAAAATTGTAGACCTTATAATCTGTAAGAGCTGAAGTAATTTTCTATGAACACAAGCTTAACTGCATGTAGCTCTTTCCTGTGGACATTTGATGGATTACTGCACCTCAGGTTGAAAATATACCCCAAGAAAACCTGCAGTACTACAGAGGTTGTCTGCAGGAATAAATACAAAATTTGGCTTTATGTTATGCTTGTCCCTTTTAGCTATGGATTTTTTGAGTGCCTGGCTACAGTGGTTACTAGACATGGTTGTAGGTGGTGGTTAAATTTTGCTATGCATCATATCCTATGGATTCTCTTGAATACAAATGTTTTAATTACACCATTGGAAAGCAATGGAACATTTTGCTGTATTGATTTGTTAGGAGTAAGACATTCCTAGCTCTGCTAATTCTTGGCTCTAGCTGTTAAAGAGCCATCACTTCTTGGTTTGCAGCCTGGAATAATAGGTTACATAAATAACTTCATTGCGGGCTAGTCCTCTAAACTTGATGTGGTGCCACTATTCATTAATGTCATTTTACTGAGCAGCTCTGCCAAGAATATGCAGTGCTATTCTTCTCCAGGATTGGAAGTGATCATGACAGAGTTAAACAATTAGACATGGGTGAAGTACCATTACAGCTCAGGCCATGCCATCTCCTGGATCTGTTAGGATAACACCACTATTTTTGGTTTGGTTTTGTGACCTTTTTAGTTTATCCCAGGATATCTGTGTAACCCTTGGATTGAGGGACTAAGAAAGAGGGAATGGGGGAGGTTGGTATGGATGAGTAGGAGATAGGAGAGGGTAGGCAGGGAGAGAATAATCAGAAAATATTATATACATGTATGGAATTGCTCACTAACAAAATTAAGCAATAATATATTTTTAAAAGTATTTTCATGCCTTGTTCAATAACATAAGCTCTTCTTGGGCACCATTCTTAGTAACAACATAACCTTCAAAATTCTCTAATGTTATTTCACATATGACTGCATGTTGTAATCATTATCTGTCATATACAGGATTCATTTCTAAGTTAATATTAGTTGTATTATATCCAGTAGAGATTATATTTCATCACCTTGTCACTACTCAGTATAGGCATGTTATGTAAACACAAAGAACCTACAACTACGTAGTTCAGCTCCATGTAATGTATGGAGTTTCATACTGTGAGTGGGAAGGAAGCCAGATTTGTTCTTGGCTACAACTTACTGGATGAATGCACACTGTGAGTGGTAATTATAGTTCAAGGAAGCCCAAGCATTTCTCAGGTGGACATATGTACAGTTCTGCCCAGGATAGGAAATCTGTGGGGAGTAGAAACAAACCTCCCAAATGGGAGTCTTTTAGGGATATTGAAAAACATAGCAAAGTAAACTGAGTTTCCTTTGGCTACCTAAGAATACTTCCAGTTCTCATTGTCAGTTTATTTAACACTGTGAAGCATATGGTGAAAGGAAACTTGAGTACACATTCATTTATCATTGTGATAAATTGTTTTATAAAAGCTGTTATCCTTACCCTGGGATAATCTCAATTACATATCTAGGAATGAATATCTGCAATTAAATCACCAGCCAAAAAGAGGAAGCAATTATGAAGATATTAGGTATCTGCTGCGAAACAAAGACAAGGTGGTTCCTTTTCTCTTAGCTTTAGCTCCTACTAGATTCAAGGGTATTCTTGAATTACAGGTGTGATTTCTAGAGACACAGTACAATTTTGATAATCTGAAATATTTTGGAAGCCCAATAAAATTGAATGGCTTCTACTAGCATTTGTTTGTTTTAAAGTATTTATTATGTATCTCCTTTATTATATTACCTTGAACAATAGTGAATAAATGTTACTCCAAAGATGTAACAGTCCCAAATGTACACAATTATTTGGTCAGAAACTTTTTTTTTTTTTTATGAAAATATACTATTTTAGGCTTCTGTGTTGCCACTTAAAGAATGGTTAATGACACCACAAGAAAACGTACAGAACCAACTAACCTGAGCTCATAGGGGTTCACAGAGACTGAACCAACAATCAGGAGCCTGCATGGTACTGACCTAGGCATTCTGCATATATGTGAGAACTGTGGAGCTTGGTCCTTTTGTGAGACTCCTAGTAGTGGGAGCAAGAAGTCTCTGACTCCTTTGCTGGCTTTTTAGACCCTGTTCTTCATATGGGTTGCCTTATCCAGAGTTAATAAAAGGGGAGGTGCTTAGTCCTACTGCAACTTGATATGCTATGTTTGGTTGATATTCATGGGAAGCCTGTCCTTTTCTGAATAGAAATGGAGGAGTGGTTGAGGGGAAGGCAGAGAAAAGATGGGGGTAGGGTCTGGTATGAGGGGAGGGAGGAGAAACTATGGTCAAGATGTCAAATATACAAATAAATAAAAGATGCTAATCATCATTTTTCATTGTTAGGTTTTACTCTTTTAGGAAGTATAATAGCAATACAGTGATATACTATTTTATAACCTATATTTATTTAATGGTAAAAGCAGTTTAGTGTGTATTTTAAATAATTGTTTTATAATTATATATATGCACACACAAATATATATATACATACATACAAACACACACACACACACACATATATATATATATATATATATATATAGAGAGAGAGAGAAAGAGAGAGAGAGAGGGAGAGAGAGAGAGCTTTTAATGTTCATTGTCAGTGTTCGACACTTTATTAGATCAATGTTTTGAAAATACCATTTCCTAGTCTGTAACTCCCTTGTATTTTACTCATTACTTTAAATATCTTATACAAAGAAGGATTTGTTTGCCTATGGACACTTCTCTCTGGCACAAACTGTTGAAATAACTACTTTAAATTGGTTTTGTGTGTGTGTGTGTAGAGTTATTTTGGGGTGATTATTCTCTCTTGTTTTATATATAAATTATTTACTGATATAATTGTTTACCATCTATTATTTCTTTAATACCTCACTGTAGCTTAACTCAGTGTTTCAAAATGAAGAAATGTGAAACTATCCAATTTTGTTCTTTACTTTGTATTAACTTTTCTATGATTTATGTGCTTGAATGAATTTTCTTCATCACTTTCTTTATATCTATAAAACGTTGGCTGAAATGTATTTGCCTTGCTTTCAGCTGACAGACCAAATTGGAAAGAACTGCTATGTTCACAATGTAGTAAGTGTTCTGATCCAAAATCAAGGCATCTATTTTAATTTATACTCTTAGATGTCTTTCACTATGTTTTAATCTCTTACATATAAAACCTTTACAAACCTTGTATGATTTATGCTCAAGTATTTAAAAACCTTTCTTTTCTTTCCTGTGGCATTTTTGTTTTAACTATATTTATTCTTTGATTATCTAATGCATTCTGTTATTATTTCAGGAATAATGAACTTTTAAATAAATGAAAAAAAATATAAAATATATTTTACCCTCATATTTTTCTTTTTCTGAAACACCTTTTCTTATGTTGCTTAAAGTCTTATTTAGCTTCTTCTCAAACTGTTCTCTATTCCTGATTTTTTTTAGTCAATGAGTTAAATACACCTCAATTATAGAAATTAATTTTTTATTGAAGCACAGATTCAATGCAATGACCTCAAATTACAGTAGGGTTCATTATGGCTGTCGAAAATTTGTTAAATATAGGGCAGGTTTATGGGAAGATATAATTAAAAGCAGATTTTAAAATGAATAATACAATACTGTATTTTTTTTTCTATTTTTCTTTTAAGGCCTCATTGTTGAAGACAACACTCACACAATTCATTGAAAATAGAGAGATTGAGCTGGTGCCTATTTACAACCTTTACTCCTATATTCTAGTGTCTTTGGTAAGGGTAAGTACTCTCTCTGCAAGCTATCAAAAAAAAAAAAAAGAAAGAAAATGTAAATACCAAGTCAGCCACAAACCCTTTATCTACAATGGTGTATTGCCTACAAGACACGCTAGGTATTGGTGGCACAAAGTCAACCAATGTCTGATTTGACTTAAGGTCTACTTCATGAGATAGAACGCACACCTGATACTGCTTGGGTAACAAAGAAATAGAGACTAGATAGGACAGAAACTTAGATAAAATTGAAATAATACTGTTCTACTAAGCAAAAACAATAAATGACATTCTGCAATACTCACAGAGCAATGCCTTACTCAGGCATTATCAGAGAAGCTTCCTCCTGCAGCAAGAGTTGAAGATGAAAAAGTAATAGTTGCAGGTTTCCTTGTTATCAAATTCAGAAAAAATATCTCACAAAAGAAGTACAATGTAGGCCGGGCAGTGGTGGCGCACGCCTTTAATCCCAGCACTCGGGAGGCAGAGCCAGGCGGATCTCTGTGAGTTCGAGGCCAGCCTGGGCTACCAAGTAAGCTCCAGGAAAGGCGCAAAGCTACACAGAGAAACCCTGTCTCGAAAAACCAAAAAAAAAAAAAGTACAATGTATGTAAGGCTGAGAAACATAAAAACTAAAATTGTTTATCTAAAAATGTTTTAAGGTCTAAAAAGATAGTTTTAGGATGGTAATACAAGTTATGATAGAAAACAGTTTAAATATAAAGCTTTAGATTCTACAAGATAGGATAGATAATGGAGAATTTTCTTTAAAATTTGCCAAATACTAATGGGCTAAATGTTGTAAATATATTTCTCACATGATAATTGTTCTTATTGTATAAAATTTTACTGTATTAGAGTTAAAAACCTTTCCTTTTTATTTAGACAAAAAAGGGGAAGTGTTGTAGAATACTCTTTTTGTACACTGTGAAGGTGTGCTCTTGGCAAGGTGCCTCCTGATTGGTTTAATAAAGAGCTGAATGGACAATAGCTAGGGAGGAGGTATAGGTGGAACTTCTGGGCTGAGAGAAAGGTAGTAGGAGATAAATCTAGGTGCTATGAGAGAAATCAGGAGACATGGGGGGCGCAAGAAGTACAAGATGGAAGAGAGATAATGCCACATGATAGAATGTAGATTAATACAAATGGGTTAATTTAAGTTATAAGAGCTAGTGGGATAAGCCTAAGCTAATGGCTAAGAAGTCTCTGTGTCATTATTTGGGAGCTGGATGGTGGGACAGAAAAAGAAATCTTTACATATTGTCCGGTCATTATTGCAAATGGTTGTTTTGAAATAAGATTTAAAGATAGAATACATTTCTGTTATTATGATGTTTGTAACAGGTTTCTCAAATTTTTTCAGGACCCATTTTAATGATTCTTTTAAGAAAAGTCTCACCCTTGACAAGTTGGCACACAACAAAATTTTAAAGTTTCCATTGCTGTATTAATGATTAAATAATAGAATGTTTAAAGTAGCTTCAAATATGTGATCAAAAGCTTACTAGCTACTAATGAGTACCACCATATATCACTTAGATAAATTCTGCATTATTATATAGTCCTGATTATAATTAAAAATTCAGAATTAATGAAAGTTGCAGAAGAGTGAGAGTATACTTAGAACCAAAGTTATGAAACTGGAATTCTCAATAAATGGATCATGAAAATTTAGCTAGGTCATCATTAAAACCATATGTGTACACGTACATTCAGTTACTTGATAAGAACATAGGTGAAAATTTATTTTGAGCTTCTCAATACACATGAAATCAAGATCTATTTGCCAGAACACAGTTCAAGAATGAAGTCATGCAATGGGAATTCCAGATGTTTGTGAGAAATGACAAGAAAACAAGAATCTTGTGACCTCAGTTTCTTCCAAAACACAGAATTGTTCTTGGAATGTGTTTTTGTGACCCTCCCAGGTATAGCAAATAGGAGTGGGTTTGCTTTAGATTATTCATTACAACTGGCTATTATTTATTTATATGGAAAAATCAAGTTTTTGCTATGTGAGAGTTGTCTGCCATGTGCTGCTTTCCCAACATGTGCAGCTTATCCTTGTGACTGGACATGTTACTCACGTGACTCTTAACCCTCAGAATATAAATGGTCTGATGCTCTGAATAAAGTTGGCTATTTCATGAGACTTTAGTCCACCTCATATTTAGGCTTCACTTTCCCAGGTCCCACTTCCAATTAGAGTAGTAGAGAGTAATTGACTGTGAGTCTTCAGAAAGTGTTTATTATATGCAAGGATTTTTAATGCATAATATATACTTGTATAAAAATTTTAAAAATTTCTCATTTTTATAAAAAAGTAAATACAGTAACTGCTTTCAAATAATACATACACACACACCACATATACACACCTCAGAAAACAAAAGCCTAGTCTATTACCCTGAAAAATATTTAATAACATTTACAGTAAATCATTGTATATGACTTATTTCTGGGTAACAGAGCAAGCTATTTTTTAAGATAGTTCTTAAAATATGACAGCATCCCAGCATGGAAGCCCAGAAACCGTGTCTGTTCTATATCCTTTTCATAGAGAAAGGAGAAAATTTTTACCAAGTAAATGTACCAGGATGTTAATGAAACAGACATTTTTAAATGGCTCGAATTTCTTAGACCTTAATATTTGCATGGATATGTGATTGCAAAATATTACCAAAGTAAAACAGAGGGTGCATCAATGTTGATGATGTAGGTCATGCAAACTCTAAGAAATATGCACATAAAAATAAACCATCTAAAATATTTTTAAATTAGTGTCATTGTCCTGAGAGGAAATAGTGATTATACCAATGAATATGACTATCATACAGCACATTAATAGATCAAGAACTGTGTGGAGCCACCAATCACCACAAAAGGATATAAATAATCCATTCTCCTCTAGAAATTAATTCATATTAATTTAAACTAAAATGAAATATTTGAGTATGTGTGTATACTATTTTTGTTTATATATTCTCTCTCTCTCTCTCTCTCTCTCTCTCTCTCTCTCTCTCTCTCTCTCTCTCTCTGTGTGTGTGTGTGTGTGTGTGTGTGTGTGTGTGTGTGTGTGTGTGTGAATTTCAGTTTTGCATGTCTGACCCATGAAATTACACCAAAAGTTCCTAATTTTTGGTTCTGGACATGATTATGTACTAGCAGTACAATTTTGAAGAATGACTTGGTACAATTTTGGAGAATGACTTGGTTTGTGTTTCATCTGAAATAGGAAATAAAAAGTGACTCAGAACTATGGGATAGTTATGAATCTTCAATGAGAACATGAATGTAGCACACTGAGAAGAATCTTATGCTCTTAATTGTTTAACAAACTTCTATCATTATATGTTACACATATAACATATGAAATACTATCTGGGAAATGTATTTAGATATTTTAAATTGCATATGTTTTGACTTTAGTAAAATTATGGATAATGAAGATATATTATACACATAGAGGGAATTGTATGTATTTATTTAACATTTCTGTGCTAATATTGAGACAAAATTAGGAAAATTGTGAGACCAAAATGAGCCATCTTAAAAATAAGACCAAAATGCTTTCACCCTGAAACTAAGGCCTAAGATTTCTCCTTTTAGGTATAGGCCATGAGTTACTAGAATAGGCCATGAGTTACTATAACCACTCAGTTCAGATTCCAGAAACCAGGAAGTGTAAAAGTAGAGTCACAAGATAGTCAAGAGGTAATGACTGCTGGACTATGGAATGTCCTCTCCCTGGTTTCAGGGTAACTAACCACAGAAATGTCCCCACCTGAAGGCAGCCAATGAGAAATTGTGGCGGGCAACCACCCCCTTAGAAGTAAGATTAAGCCATGATTTCTAGAAAGCCCCTAGAAGTGAGCCGATCAGAATTGTACCCGTACTAGCACCCCTAATTGATGTAACCTTGTGGTTTCTGCCCTTAAAAACTGAGCTTGCAAGAGGTGGGCACTTCCTCCAGCCTCCACTGCGTTGGATGTATTGGATGAAGTCCCTGCCGAGGCTTTATTGGATATCCAGAATTAAACCTTACTTTTGCATTCCGGCATGCTCGTCTTCGGTGGTCTCTCTGGGGGTCACAATCTGGGCACAACAAAAATAAACTTTGTTTCATGAATGAACAATAGTGAATGCTTCTAAAATTATTGATATACTACATTTTTTGTATATAAATGCTAATTTAGTCTATGTATTACAAAGAAAAAATTAAGTTCTATTAAAAACAGCTTATATATATAGTTGATTAAGGCTATTCATAGTTAATCAAACTGAATCTGCGCTCAATCCAGAACCACTATTTATTTATGTTCTATTTCTTTTGTGCTCTATTACCTAAATTTCTCAAAGATAATGTTAACATCAAATTGTGTTCTTGGATTTGCACAAATAGTATTTTTCAAGGATTTTGCCAAACATACACAAATACATACATAAAAACCTATACAGTATTCTGACTTTTAAATAGATATAGGCTTATGATGGTGATTTATAGTATCAAGTCAGTATACAACTTATTATCAGTTAGAACAGTGTGAAATGTGATATTGAGTACATTTACAATAACACAGAGAGAGACAAGCCATGTTAAGTGGGTAGTCCTAAATCAATTATCCTAAATAGAATATGAGAGTGGATGCACACACATGGTCTATTAGCTTGAACTGCAGTAAATATGATTGATATGATCTGAACCCAGCCATGAATGTTGTGCTGGATAAATTAATTAATTTTTAAAAGATTTATTTTATTACCTTTATTTACATGAATGTTTTACCTGCAGGCATATTCTACATGCATGTGTGATATTCATGAAGGCCAGAAGAGGGCAGCAGATTACCTTTGACTGGAGTTAGAGAAGGTTAATGAACCACCATGTGGGTGCTGAGAATTAAACCTGAGTACTCTGTAAAAAATGTTCTTAACCCCTAAGCTTCTTTCCAGCCACTGAATTAAATTATAGTTTTCTGAACCATGTGTTTTCTCATTTGAATAAAGGAGATAAAATTACCTCTCATAGAATATTCACGATTGAGATGAAAATTTGTAATATAGTTTCTGCCATGTAATAACATTTAATATAAACTAACTGCTCTGTTATTACCAGTAGATTTAATGGTTGAACAATTTGTTTTATAATAGTAAATGATATACATTATCATATATGTTCTTATAATATGGTGAATTAAAAACAGTTATTCTTCAGCATGTAGCTTCAAATGAAATGAGTTAGCTCATTTAGATTTATATGCCTTCTGTTTTTGTTGTTTCATGTATTCATTTCTACATATTTTCTTTTTAGTTTGCAATTTTACTGAAGACTGAGCCAGCCAATATGATTATACTTTTTCTTTGATTAACCCTCATATTTTTGGCCATCAAAAGCATTTATGATACTGAAAAAATGGAAAATAACTGCATCCTGAACTCCTTCACATCCAACTCTTCCAGAATGGAGCACAGCTTGTGAACCTCCAATCAACACCACACCTTCACTTCAAGTTCAGTTCTGTAATGAGGATGCCTTGGCCTGTAGCTCGGCTCTGTCTTTAACATTCTCTTCTCCCTTCTTTCCTCCTTTTCTTTCTTCTTCTCTCCCTTCATTCTCTCTTTGTGCACAGATCTTGACCCTCCTTGACCAAAGAAATGTTTCATAGGTTCCAACTTCCCCACTATTCTCCCCTACCCCATGAACTGACAGTAAAAGCTGGCTGTATTTTAAACTCATTTGTGTTTCTTCATTTCTCTTTAATCCTGAGTGTTGAATAGGATTCTTAGTGTTGCCATCTTAGAAACAGATAAAAAAAAAACTTTTCTAAGTTAACATTTTTAATTGAGAAACAGTTTAATATATTCTTAGGTTCATCTACTATAACACATTAGGCAAATCCTGAAGTGGATTTAAAGCTTTAAAACATTTATTTTCACAAGTTCTAAAATAAGTTCTTAATAATATTAAGAGAATCTTGGGTTTCAGTTGGTGATTCCATTGAACTTGGAAGCTTTTCTAAAGACACTTTTTTTTTTTGTGGTGATATTTTGCGTGTGCTCTAACAAAAAAGTTTGCCTGTAGATCAGAATGTGGACCTAGTCACTAGTTAACCATAGAGGCCAGGCACTGGTGGCACACACCTTTATTCCAGCCCTTGGGAGGAGGAAGCAGAAAGATCAGGAGTTCAAGAGAAGGGCTACAAGAGAAGGGTCTAGTCTAAAAGAGAAACAAAGCCAGGCGGTGGAGGCTCACGCCATTAACCACAGCACTTGGTATCTCATGCCCTTTGATCCCAGTACTTGGGAGGTAGAGACAGGAAGTGATATGGCTGGGTAGATAGAATATAAGGCCGGAGGGGACGGGAGCTCAGCCCCCTTTTTTTGCCTGAGGGTCATAGAGGTCAGAGCTCTCTGGTGGCTGGTAGCTCTGCTTCTCTGATCCTTCAGCATTCACCCCTATAGCTGACTCCGGGTTTTTATTGTTAAGACCAATTAGAATTCACATTACTATTTCTCAATGTAAATTGTATAAAAACTTGTGTCAAAGTATGTGCAAGGGTTTTAGATGTATATTGGCATGTCCTCCAAATTGGTTAAGATGTAAAATGATATATATTTAAATATTTTATTTATTATTTTTATAACCCCATCACAGTTTCATCTCCCTCCCCTCTTCTCAGTCCCACCTCCCCTATCTCTCCCCTGCCCCCCCATCCATGCCTCCTCAATTTCTGTTCAGAGCAGGGCAGGCCTCCCATGGATATCAATCAAAGATGGCATAGCAAGTTGAACGCCATAGAAGGCAGCCCTGTATGAGCAGTATGAGGAATGGACTCTAAAAGCCAGCAAAAGATTCAGAGAGCCCCTGCACCCACTGTTAGGAGTCCCATGAGAAGACCAAGCTATACAACTATAACATATGTGTAGAGAGCCTAGGTCAGTCCCATGTAGGCTCCCTGGTTATGGGTTCAGTCTCTGTGGACCCCTATGAGCCCAGATTAGTTGATTCTGTGTTTTTTCTTATAGTATTCCTGACCCCTCTGGTTCATACAATCCTTCCTCCATCTTCAGGATTCCCTGAGGTCTGCCTAATGTTTGCTTGTGGATCTCTGAATCTGTATCCATCAGTTGCTAGGTGAAGTCTCTCTGATGACAATTGGGCTAGGCACCATTCTCATTAGGAATCACTTCATTGATTTTTTTTTACAATTGTATTTTGTTCTATCATAGGGCTGCAGGCTATCCAGCTTCTACTATGTATATGTTAAGATCATAAAAATTCAAAAAAAAGAAATATCAAGTAATTCCTGCCTTTTGGTTAGTTCACAAAACTTTTAAGATAAAAGCGACTTTTAATTAATGTGGGAGTTGATGAAGACTTGAGTAAATGTATAAAGAACAGATAAAGTCCTGAATAATGAATATTTTTTGACACGGGCATAGCCACATCAAGGACCAAATACTATGGACACACAAAACACTGGCAAAGCCTCCTAACCTCACCCCCAAATTCAGGCTCAGAGGAATGACAAAGCGTTCCTCTGGTATGAGTGTGAATACTGGCAGTGTGCAAAAACTAGCAACCACAGCTTTCTTCTGCATCTTGATGGTTTTCCTATGAGACTAACTAAGCTCTCACTCTGTGCTGTCCAGAGGAGACATGGGGAAGTTCTCTTTCCCTGCACTGTTGGGTGGCTGTATGAGAGCAAACACAGCCCACCTGATCCCAGCTTTGTTACAAGACTTTTTGTGTCTGTTCTTTCTCCAGTCCTCTAGCCAACCCAGTCAGGTTTCCAGGACTAAGCCACGTGGGATGCATTGAATACATATGATATCCAGAACCTTCAGTATACACTTATTACAGAAATGTATTGATATGAAGAATAAATTTAAATGAATAATCTACTTAGACACATGAAAATTATACATTTCCTTACAGCTGACTGCCACAGAACCATAGATGTATGAGAGACATTTATGACAAATCCTGCTCTCAGCAAAGAAGTATTTCCATGATATTTTCAGAACAGTGGCCTTCGTTTCTGGAAATTTTGGGATCTTTCCTCATCATGCAGAGGCACAGGAATACTACTTTTTGAGAGGTCACATCTGAAGCCTTGTTGGAACTTCTTTCACACAAGCTCTCTGTCAGTGTAATGAAAAATGCTAGGGTTATTGTTATTGTTTGGTTGGTTTTCAAACAGAAAGTTTTGTTCTAGAAAACATTGTTTTTAGAGGATTATTGGAAAAATAGTTATAATATTTGCATATTCCCCTCACCCAGTTTTCCCTATAATAAGTGTATTACAATAGTATATTACATAATGAGCCAATATTGAGACATTATTGTGGAGGCAAAAAAAAAATCTATTCTTTTTTTTTATTAAGAAATAAGTCACAAAAGCAACTATTGTGTCAATACCTCTTACTCTCTTCCACCCACATATTACATAACACTTTTCTGTGTCATTCAAAGTATAAGAGATCATAAAAACTGTAGGGCTCATTCTATTGGAATCCTTCTCCTGAGACTTGAAGTGATGAATTGGTAGTCTCCCATGACCATGCACCAAAGTGTTAAAAACATCTCCTCCTGTTCCCACTTCTTCCTTACATTCTGAGGTTGCTAGGGATTTTAAGATTAATGAGGTTGACTTATATTTTAATATCAAATTTTCCAAAATACTTCCTCAGCTTACTCAAGCATATAGTATGCAGAGCATTTGTGCTCTATAGTGCTCTGTAGTTTAGATTCTCCAATAAATTCATAATTACATCAGAATAACTCAGCCTAAAATTGCAAAAAATATATACTCTTCACAATGAGTAATAAAACAGAGTTAGTACCACGTATTAGTAAAAATGTGCAAGAATGGGTCATACACTGTCAGTTAAAGCATATAGTAATGTAGTCACTTTGGAAACTATGTGACAGTATTCATAAACACTTAATGTTGTTGTTTTTGTTCTTTTAGGGGGCCAGCAACCCAGCTCCCAAATAACTCACACATAGAGGCTTTTCTTACTTATAAATGTCTGTCCTTAGCTTGGCTTATTTCTAGCCAGATTTTCTTAACTTAAAATGATCCCATCTACCTTTTGCCTCTGGGATTTTATCTTTTTCTATTTTTGTATATCTTTCTTTCTTATTCCATTACTGGTTGTGTTGCTGGATGGTTGGGTGGCTGGCCCCTGGAGTCCTACTCCCTCTCTGTCTTCTTCTTTTCTTCCCAAATTTCTCTCTCTGTATATATTCTCTGCCTGCCAGCCTTGCCTATCCTTTCTCCTGCCTCATTATTGGCCATGATTTCCTAAGTAGTGGGTGGCTGGCCCCTGGAGTCCTCCTTTTTCTCTGGCTATTCTTTTTTTTTCTCCAGAGTTCTCCTTCTATATATTCTCTCTGCCTGCCAGCCCTGACCATTCCTTTTCCTTACTTGCTATTGTTGGCCATTCAGTTCTTTATGAGACCATCAGGTGTTTTAGAAAGGCACAGTATCGCAGCTTCACAGACTTAAACAAATGTAATATAAATAAAAGTAATACATCTCAAGATAGTATTCCCCAACAACTTGACCATATTCTTACCTTATGTTCCAGCTATTGTAGGTTTTACAAGAACTATGTCTATATGTTTACCAACAGAAATCTCTAGAATGTCTGTAGCAGCATTTTGTTTTTAAGTACACTCAAACTGAAAATTGCAGAAAGGCTATCAACAGAAAAAGGGGATAAATATTTAATGCCATAACTCAGTTGAAAATAATCTTCAAAATATGCAATGATAGCAATGCAGTTCACAAACACAGAAGTGAATATGAAAACTTCCACCAAAAAGAGTACATGCTATGTTATTGTGTTTATCTGAAATCTACTGCTTCCCTCTTGGGGAGATAATGTCTGCAAGTAGATGAGAGATTTTATTTGACACTATTCATATTTTGTTTCTTAACATAAATGATAGTTCCACCAATGCCCACTTTGTGAAAAAGTTCCCAAATCTCTATTGTTAGTATTATATTATTGCATGTACACTCTATATCAAAAACATTTAAAATGAGGAGAAAATGTTCTCTTGCAATTCTCTGATGTTGTAATGACCATTTCTTCTGGATAGTCTTAGGTTAAACTTTATTTTACAAGTAGCTGACATTCCCTCAGTTTTACTGATTAGTAACTTCTCATCATTTTCTGTAAAATTTTTAGAGCTCTTGTCAACTTCTTCAACAAGCAGAACATATTGGGCCTTAATTAAACATCATTTCCATGTACCTGAGTTCCATCACTGAACAGCAAAAGTCAATATCTATGTACTCACATGTACTCTTTCTATTGTTGCACACCAGTGACAATGTGCACCATTAGTCTTCACTGAAGTTTTGAAGTGGTCGTTATTAAGAATGTTTTCACAACAGAATTATTGGTTTCTAAACATCATAACTTTGAATGAATATTCTTTATTCACAACAATCCGAGGCTTTCATTGCTTTTAACAAAATCACATAAAAACAAAACAAAATTCTGATCTCTTTAACGGGTGTGTTTGATTTTCTTTCAGTCTATCAGGATTCTTCTAGAACTTGTTCTATTCATAGAACTTAAGATTTTTATGTATCACTTCAAATACTTTCTGCAACTATTTGCATTTGTTATATCTATAGAAAATTTGGGATAGTCCAATATAACCAGTTCTATACAGTAACCTGTAATCTAGAATATTATTGTAGTAAATGGAATAACTGTTTATATATTGTTGTGACTTCCACAATCATGTTTCTTATTACTGCAACTGGATCTTTGCCATATCCATCTAGTACCACTCCTCAAGAATGCTGAATACTAAGCCACATTGTAATGAAAAACAATAATTATTTATTTTTAGAGATATTCTGTGTCAGGTGGTATGACTCTACATAGAATTTTACATTTGATAATTTGTTCCATAAATTCTCAAATCTTTACATAAGTAGGCTAGCTGAAGAATTCTTCTTGCACTAGTGCCATTATATTAATAGGGTAAGAAATAATGTGAATTATTTCTAAGTGCATAGGCACATCTCATTTTATCATCTGACCAAGGCCAGTCACCTTGCTGTACTCAAAAGACAAGAGTAAAAACCAATGCACAATTTGAGAGACCAGAGAGGAGGTCAGAAAATGAGACTAAAAATGTAATTTAGCACATTTTAAGTTGACAAGCCAATGCTACTCTATGCCTCTAGTTGGTTCTGTTTATAACCTCCCTTGGTAAATTAGTCCAGCCTTACATTTCTCATCTTGTCTCATATCTGCCATATCTTACTCTGACAGACCCTTTCCTTCTTAATTCATGAGGAAAAAGCCAGTTAGGCATAGATTTTCACAATTTTATGTTCTCATCCCCACCTTTTTCCTTATTTATATTTTTTCTTATGCCTTTCTATGCTTTTTACTCAAAGCAGAAGGAAAGGTTTTTTTCCTTTGAATAAATATAGTACAAGGAGAATTATTCAAAATTAGAAAGAATCATCTTGATTCTCAAAACCTCTTACAATCAGGGGTATTAAAAACATCAGTGGGAAGCTACCAAGGTCATTCCAGCCTACACTCTTCAGGATTTATCTTCTGTCAACACTCTGAATGTGTTTTCTCTTTGAAACCTGACTCATAGGCTCTGCAAAGGGTCTTATATATTTTGTGTCACTTGGGAGGCTGATGCCTGTCTCCAATATAATATTTCTCTGGAATGTCTCTTTTATGACACTCTTGAATACCTATGATATAATTGATCACACAAAAGTTTATATGACTCTCTGGAGAAGCTATTTTTCTTAATTTGGCTATTTTCTTGAGGATACCTTATAGTCAACCGAGGCATCCACTTCTCTACCACATACTTGCTTAGTCGTGTATTGCTCTCCTCTGAGTGACTTTATTCCTGACGATTGCCTCTGACATTTTGCCTTTATTTTACCTGATAGAAATGTTTCCATGGTGAGGTGAATAATGCTACAAAGTGTGGTTGATTTGGCTCTGCATCCTCCAGGGGATTGTCCTACTACTGTGTTTTAGATTATTCTGGATTCCACTGTGAGTTATAATAACAATTTATCTGTGAAATAAGCCATCTCTCACCATGGAAGATTGATAGAATTGGGAAATGTCTGCCTACATGAGATATAAGAAAACATAAAGAAGCATTGCAAAATGCATAAGGAATTCCTATCAACTTGATTAGACACAGTGGATGCCTTGGAGGCAGTTAATCTCTTTTCTTTTATTTAAAGTCATCTCTTCTCCGATGTTAGTTTATATGAACAATTATTTAATCATTATATAGTATATAAATTTGAGGAATTATAAAGTCATAAAACAACTTCTAGCATTTCTGTACATTGCTAATCCTGAGATTCACATTTACAAACATTATTTAAGTTCTGTAAATTCTATGTGAGTGAAAAGCAAAATCAAAATCAGGATAATTACACAATAACTATCTGATAGAGCAGGGCTGTAGGACAGAGACATTTCTTGTTTTGCTAATTCTCTTTTGTCTGATAAATTTCATATTACAAAGCACTGAAAAGCATATAAAATAAAGGAAACAATCATTCACAAAATGAGTTATAAAACTGGCAGTCATTCTGGACAGGGGAGCGATAGTAGTGAAAGCAAGAAAAAGAAGCTAGAAGAGAGGCCATGAGGTCCTTTATATTCTGTTTTAACTAGCTGTGAGTCCTGAATCACTCACTTCTGATGTGAGCATAGCAACAATCTACACAGAGAACCTGTTTCTTGAGTTATTTTGCCAATATCCATCTCTCCTCCAAACTGACTAAGCTCTTGATAATTTCTAGTTTTTATAAGCCGTGACCCCATGCTCATTTAGAAGTCAATGTCATCATAGCCTTTCTACTAGGAAAGTAAGGTTGAAGAGATGAATAGGTAGATAGATAATAGATAGGTAGGTAGGTAGATTAGAGATAGATATATACAGATAGACAGGTGATAGACAGATGATAGATAGATAGATAGATAGATAGATAGATAGATAGATGATAGATAGATAGATAGATAGATAGATAGATGATAGACAGATATTAGATAACTCTCCAAGTAAAACCTGTTGATTGCTCCAAAACTTTCTTCTCTCATGAAAACAGTTCTACTGCTATGCTTGTCCACTTAACCAAAGTATTAGCAGTTGTAGTTTAAATAAATGGACTGTTGACCTACAAGTTTTCACATTTTTCTTCGCTTCTATTTCCTGCCATATTTTAAATATGAAGGTTTAGTACACACACACACACACACACACACACACACACACACACACACTGAGGCAAAAAGACTCACCCATGAAGTTGATCGTACTAGCATCAGACTAACCTAAGAACAGCACTGAGTATAATGATGAGCTTTCATATATATGCATCTGTATTTTATTAGTTAAATCCATATTAGTATGAGTTGCTGTTTTCATTGTCTTGGGGGTGGGGTTTACTCTGATGCTGCTGTCACTGCTGACATTGCTGTTGCCTCCTTCTTGTTCTCCTCATTAGCTACCTCCTCCAGGATATTTTCAGCCATAGAAAACTTGGCAAAAATCCCTTTATGCTTGGAATTCCCTGGCATTGTCTAGGTAATATATTTATCTCAATGATACCATTAATCATTAGGGGCATTGTATAACAATCCATCAAAACCTACATCTTTATCTAGATGTTATTCAAGCCCTCAAAACAAAAAGATGAACAGAACATTTCATTGCCTTCTTTTAACCTCAACTCAAACTTTCGCAACATCAGTGGAATCCTTAAGTCTGCAAGGATGAATCAAAACCTTCTTTAGGTAATACACTTGAGGGTGTGAAGAATAAAGGCGGAGGATTTGGAAAATTTATGGATCTCCTTCATTGTATCATTTCTTTATTTCTTGGATCCAGAGAATAGAAAATAGTAGGAGAATTGTGTTGAGCAATTAAAATTGTGCATTATTCTTTAAAAAATTCATCATATGTGAGAATAAGAGCTGTGAAAATTCATAGGTAAAATTTTTATTTTATTTATTTCTATTTCTTTTTAAAACATTTTTATTTTATAATTAATTTAATTTTACATATCAGTCACAGATTCCCCTGTCCTCCCTCTCCCACCTCCCAATCTTCCCCCCTAATCCACCCCCCATTCCCATCTCCTCCAAGGCTAGGTCTCCCTTGGGGAGTCAGCAGAGCCTGATAGATTCAGTTAAGGCTGGTCCAGTACCCTCCTCCCTACACCAAGGCTGAGCAAAGTGTCTCAGCATAGGCCCTAGGTTTCAAAAAGTCAGCTCATGCACCAATGACAGGTCCTGGTCCCACTGCCTGGGGGCCTCCTAAACAGTTCAGGGTAATCTACTGTCTCACTTATCCAGAGGGTCTGGTCCAGTTCCTTGGGGGCTTCTCAGCTTTTGGCTCACAGTTCATGTGTTTCTACTAGTTTGGCTATTTGTCCCTGTGTTTTTTCCAATCATGGTCTCAATATCGCTTACTCGTATAATCCCTCCTCTCTGTCTCACCGATTGGAATCCCAGAGCTCCACCTGGGGCCTGGCCGTGGATCTCTGCATCTGCTTCCATCAGTCACTGTATGAGAGTTCTATCATGACAGGTAGGGTGTTCAGCCATCCCATCACCAGAGTAGGTCAGTTCAGGCACTCTCTCGACCATTGCCAGTAGTCTATAGTGGAGGTATCTTTGTGGATTTCTGGGGACATCTCTAGGACTCAGCTTCTTCCTATTCCCATGAGGTCTTCATTTATTATGGTATCTCTTCCCTTGTTCTCCCGTTATGTTCCTGAAGCAGCTAGGACCTCACGCTCTTTCCCACGATCCTTGCCCTCCATTACCCACCCTCACCCCCAGTTTGCTCATGTAGATATCATCCATTTCTCTGTTGTTGGGTGATCCTTGTATCTTTCTTAGGGCCCTCTTTACTAGGTAGCCTTCCTGGAGTTGTGAGTTGCAGTCTGGTTATTCTTTGATTTACATCTATTATCCACTTATGAATGAGTACATACCATGTTTGTCTTTCTGAGTCTGGGTTACCTCACTCAGGATGTTCTTTTCTAGTTCCATTCATTTGCCTGCAAACCTCATGATGTCATTGTTTTTCTCTGCTGAGTAATACTCCATTGTGTATATGTACTACATATTATTTATCCATTCTTCAGTTGAAGGGCATCTAGGTTGTTTCCAGGTTCTGGCTATTACAAATAATGCTGCTATGAACTTAGTTGAGCATGTGTCCTTATGGTGTGATTGAGCGTTCCTTGGTTATATGCCTAAGAGTGGTATAGCTGGGTCTTGGGGGAGATTGATTGCCAATTTTCTAAGAAAGCACCATATTGATTTCCAATGTGGCTGTACTGTACAAGTTTGCATTCCCACCAACAGTGCAGGAGTGTTCCCCTTGCTCCACATCCTCTCCAACTTAAACTCTCTTCAGTGTTTTTGAAGTTAGCCATTCTGATGGGTGTAAGAAAGTATCTCAGAATCATTTTGATTTGCATTTCCCTGATGACTAAGGATGCTGAGCATTTCCTTAACTGTCTTTCAGCCTTTTGAACTTCTTCTGTTGAGAATTCTCTGTTTAGCTCTATAGCCCATTTTTAAATTGTAATTCATTTTACATACCAATCACAGATTCCCATCTCCTCCCTCCTCCTGCCCCTCCTGTCTTTCCCTGCAACCTTCACCCCATTCCATCTTCCAACAAGGCAAGGTCTCCCATGGGGTATCTGCAGAGTCTGGTATATTCAGTAGAGGCAGGTTCAAGCCTCCTCCCCTGCATCAAGGCTGTGCAAAGTGTCCCACCATGGGTAGTGGACTCCCAAAAGCTAGTTCATGCACCAGGGATAGATCCTGATCCTACTGCCAGGGACTTCTTAAGCAGATCAAGCTACACAACTGTCTAGCTTGTGCAGAGGGCATAATCCAGTTCCATGGAGATTCCATAGCTGTTGGTCTAAAGTCATGAGTTCCCACTAGTTTGGTTTGGTTATCTCTGTAGGTTTCCCATTGTGATCTTGATGCCCCTTGCTCATAGAATCCCTCTTCTCTCCCTTTGAATGGACTCCTAGAGCTTGGCTATGGATCTCTGCATCTGCTTCTATTAGTTACTAGATGGAGGCTCTATGATGACAGTTAGAGTACTCACTGATATGATGACTGGAGTAAGCCAGTTCAGGCACCCTCTCCACTATTGCTAGTAGACCAGGTGTTGGGGAGGTTCCCAGGAATACTCAAGGATGACCCCAGCTTAGACTACTAGCAATAATAAAAAAAATTATGAGAAAAGGCTTTTCTAAAAAATAAAATAAAATTTAGGAAATAAATAAACTCAAAGGGTGTGGAAGATGATTTAATGTATAAAGTCCTTACTGTGCAGGAGGAGGACCTCAGTTCAGGTCCCCAGCACCAGTGCAAAGAACAGCATGGTAGGCACCTGAAACTCCAGTTCTGGCAGATTGGCAGTTATGCATGGTCTGGAGTGGAATCTATGATATTTATGTTTTTGGTTTGAAGAGAGTGAGATTATTAAGTAGATTGCAGGCAGGCACAAAAGAATACCACAGCAAGAGCCAGATAGGTAGCAGCAGTAGAGTGGCGGGAAACATCATCAAGCATTTACAACATTCAGTAGAGATGACTGCATTAAATTGATTGAGAGATTAATCATTGATGATATCATCAAACCAGAAGCTTGCAAACATCCAGCAGAAGTTGAATTCAGTTGTTGAGTTCCTGATTGATCTTTCTGAGGATGACCTTATCATAACTGAACTTTCAACTATCTATGCCTACTGCAATTATTTTATATTTGGAATAAACTATGATTACCACTTTTGAAAATAATTCACCTCCTAGGTATTCTCAAGGACATGTTTCTAATGTCCTTAACTGCTTTTCCCTCTCTCTATTGCAAGAGGTAAAGGGCCAGCATGACCCAAGATAGGTGTTTTGGAGGCATTTCACATAAGCGCGATATTTTTTTTTTTTTTTTTACTCTTTGGCGGCCCACCATTCAGCTCCGAAATAAATACATGGAAACTTATTTTTGAATGCTTAGCTTTAGCTTGCCTTGTTTCTAACTTAAATTATTCTGTTTTTCTTTAACTATGTTTTGCCTCTGGGTTGTTTATCTTTTCTCATTATACATATCTTTCTTTCTTTCTTACTCCATGTCTGGATGGGTTGCCAGCCCCTTGCTCCCTCCTTTTCTTTTCCTTTTCTAGCTCCTTCCTCATCTCTTGAGGTTAGATTTCACCACCTATTTATTCTCTCTGCCTATTTCTCTCTTTTGCCTAGCTACTAGCCATTTAACTCTTTATTAGACCAATCATGTGTTTTAAGCAGGCAAAGTAACACAGCTTTACAGAGTTACACAAATGTAGCATAAAATAATGCAACACATCTTTGCATCATTAAACAAATATTCCACAACATAAATGAATGTAATACAGCTTGGCTTCTAAATTTGATTAGTTGTGAGGAGAGGGTCCCACTTGCAGAGTCAGCTTCTCAGTGAGCTATAACAGAACATAGCTATTTAGCATTATAATATATATTATAGGCAGAGACAAGAGAACCCAGGGGTTGTTATCTAGCATGTCCAGTCACATACTGAGCTCCTAGTATAGTGAAAGTTAATAGATTTATGCACATGCCTGTGTGTGTGTGTGTGTGTGTGTGTGTGTGTGTGTGTGTACGCTCATGTAACAACAAGAATCAAGCCGGGCGGTGGTGGCGCACACCTTTAATCCCAGCACTCGGGAGGCAGAGCCAGGCGGATCGCTGTGAGTTCGAGGCCAGCCTGGGCTACCAAGTGAGCTCCAGGAAAGGCGCAAAACTACGCAGAGAAACCCTGTCTCGAAAAACCAAAAAAAAAAAAAAAAAAAACAAACAACAAGAATCAAAGATAAATATGCCAACAATTTGAGAAAGAGTCTTGGGTGCTGCTAGGAGGAGTTTGAGGGATAGGGTGTGGGATGGTTTGGAAGGACAAAAGTGAAAGGGGAATTGAGTTAAATACATTTTAATTAAAATTAATAAAAAGAAAACAAGGTAAATGGCCCTTAGAAGTAGGCACCCAGTGTAGTATAGTCCTCTGACCTTCGTGCATACTTGTATAGGTAAGAGCACATATCACACACACAAACACACACACACACTAACACACACACACACACACACACACACACACACACACACACACACATTCCAGGAGACAATTTCTTCCAGGAATCCCAATACTCACTCTATATTGGTATTCTTCTTTAGGAGAATGTTCTACCTAAGACCTTAGGACTCACTAATACTGCCATTATGCTGATCCTCCATCTGCATTATATTCTTTTCACTTTGGAATACTGCTGTAGAACATTAAGACTGATCATAGTTAACTCTCTATTCTCCTTGTCCTTTACTTTGGACTGAATTGTGTTCCAGATTCATATAGTGAAGCACTAAATCCCAAGGTGAAGCTATTTATAAAGGGAATCTTTTAGAGATAATGAAGCTTAGATGATAGCATGCTGGAGGTTTTTATGATGAGGCTACTGGCCTTATAATAACAGACATCAGCGACCCCCTCCACTCCTTTGTTCTATAACAGGAAGCTTCCATCAGCAGGTCTCCAACAGAGGAAGCCCTGCTGATACACTGATATCAGGATCCTAACCATCAAAACTGAAAGAAAGTCAGTTTATACTGTTTGGAATACTTAATCTGTGGTATAATGCTAAAGGTGCTTATTATGTTTCATTTAGCAACTGTCTCTCCAAAAGACTAGTCTGTTAATGGTCTTGTTCCTAGTATATCTATGTTCAGAGTAGATTGGCTCATGAAGGCTTTGATTTCATGAGTGAATTAATCCATCGGTGTCTATAAAATTTGATAGAATTAATGAAATAGATGTGTTAGGAGGCAGGGACTGGTTGGAGGCAGTGGCCATGTGTAATGTCTTTGAAGGATATATTCTGTCCTCTACTACCTCCACTCCATTTCTCTTTGATTCCTGATGTAGTGAGATAAGACACTTTGTTCTGTCACATCCTGCTACCATGATGCTCTGCCTCAACATTGCTCAGAAATGAGACCAATATACCATCTAAGTAGATGAAGATGACTGTGCATTTCCTGCAGTTGGATTATGTCTGGTTTCCTTGTTTTTATAATCTGGAATATGTACAAAGCCTCATAATAAATAATTACTAAATAAATGATTGCTGATTTAATACATGCCAATTTTAGGCCAGACTGTCAAAACTGTCTCATACCTTAAATACACCAGTCAAACTTACCAGGTCTTGAAGGCCTACACAGTGGATGGTGGCTAAATCTATAGGAATGAATTGTAGTGATATGGGATCAGTGTAGCCTTATTTATAGATGAACCTTGATGTTGCAGTAGAAATTCAATTAAATATTATAACACTGATCATCTATTAACATTTACTTATTATCAGAAAAGACACTAACATTTTGAAAATATGACAAATCTAATCTGTTGTTTAGATTATTGCTAGAGATTAAAAATAAACAAAACAATTAAGTTTTTACTTTCAAAAAGATCAAACTATCTCCTCTTTATTTTTGCAAAAGCAAAGGCCTAGACCCTTATAAAAGTCTGTATTTACTCAGCATCACAAAAAAAATCACCTGGCTCCTCCTATTACCTTAATTACAAAACTTTTTGAAGATTTGTTTCATGTGTGTTATTTCCCCTTCATTTCTTTATTTTTAATTTCTGCCTCACTGCCCAGAACTTTCAGATTCTTCTGTAGCAATTTATTTTTGTAATCCAGGTTTTTACACTTGATGATAGTGGTTCTCTGCTTTATTACCCATGGACCAATCTCATTTCTTTCCTACCTATCAGGTCCCTATGTACCCTGGAGGGTGTTCAGAAGTCATTATTGTTGTTCAAAATCTATTACCTGGATTTGTGGTTTTTAGGGATACTCACTTATCTTTGCCTTCGAGCCATGGGTTAAAATGCAATTCAAGAAGGGAAGGGCAAACCAATCCAAATAAAACTCCTTAGATCTGAGCCCCCTTTTTTTTTGGTTACCTCTTATGCTACTAAAATTGTTAATTGTACTAATGTGGAGTATGACTTATGTTTTCAGGAATTACTATGATCTCTTTTTGGGAATTTGCAGGTGGGGAAGTTGTGTTAGGGCTTCTCAACAGTTTGTTCTGTTTTTGCTTTACTGTGTATTGGTTGGCTGCATTGTGGAACATTTATGACATAGGGCTGTATTCAATTGGAAAGATATCCCATCTAGCCAGGTAGAAGCCAACAATAAACATGAACACTCCAGTCCTAACTGGTGTGCCAAGAAAGGTTATCTTAAGCATTGGCAGAAGTGAACAGATGAGGAAATCTATGCAAAGCTATGAATATACCAATAGTTTTGCTGAATAGAGGGTAGGGCAATGTACAGGCTATGATCCAGTGCTAGGTAGTGTTAGTAGGCCTGGGCATTCTGATAGTATAGGGTGTTGAAGCAATTTGAAGGAAACACTGAAGTTGACTATACCACCAAGGAAAATGGTGACTTGGCTTGATCACGAACAGTTAAAGACAGAGGGTTGCAAGTGAGTATCATAAGAAAGTAGCAAATGACACGAATTTAAGAGATATACATCCATGACTGGAGAAATGAATGGCTTGATGGTTAAGAGCATCGCTGCTTTTATAGAGGATGTGGGTTCAGTACCCAGCACCCATATGGTGGTTCAAACTGTTTATAACCCCAGGCTCAGGAGATTGGATGCATGTTCCTGGCCTCTACAGGCACTAGGCATGCATTTGGTATATGAACATTCATGCAGGAAAACACTCATACTCATAAAATTAAGAAAATTAATTAATTTTTAAAGATGCATATGCAAACAACTGTGTAAGTTTCTATTGCAGTAATTAAATTTATAAAGAATTGTCAGAGTTGGCAAAAATTTTTCTATTCTATAGACTGCCATTTAGTCCTATGGATGCTGTTCTTTATGTCACAGAAGCTTTTCAGTTTCATGAGGTCCTATTGATTGACTGTTGTTCTTAGAGCCTGTGTTGGTGTTCTGTTCAGGAACTTGTCTCCTGTGCCAATGTATTCAAGGCTATTCCCCACTTTATTTTCTATTAGGTTCAGTGTATCTGATTTTATGTTGAGGTATTTTATCTGTTGTGGAATAAGAATATTTGTTTAACTATGTAAAGATGTATTGCATTTGTTTGTGTTGCAATAATTGTTCATGTAAAGATATGCTGCATTTGTTTAACTATGTAAAGATGTGTTGCTGTTTTACCTTGCCTGCCCAAGGCACCTAACTAATAAATTGAACTAATAAAAAGCTGAACTGCCAATAGCTAGGCCAAGGAGGGATAAGCAGGGCTGGAAGGCAGAAAGAAAAAGAAAGCCAACCAGCTAGCCAGGGGCCAGCCAGGCAGACATGAAAGAAGCAGGAAAGCAGGATGGACAGTATAGTAGATGAGGTAGATCAGGGCAGCACACAGATTAGTAGAAATGGGTGAATTTAAGTTAAAGAAAAAAAAGCTAGCTAGAAACAAGCCTAAGCTAAGGCTGAACACTGATAATTAATAATAAGTCTCTGTGTCATAATTTAGGGGCTGACAGTCCAAGAAAGCCTGCAACCTTGATCCACTTGGACTTGAGTTTGTGCAGGGTGATAGACATGGCTCAATTTGCATTCTTCTACATGATGACATCCAGTGAGATCAGCATAATTTGTTGAAGTTCATTTCTTTTTTTCCATTGTATATTTCTGGCTCCTCATCAAAAATCAAGCATTCATAGGTGTTTGGATTTATGTCTGGATCTTTGATTAATTCCTGTACTCATCCTGTCTGTTTTTATGTCAATGTGTTTCAGTTTTTCTTGCTAGAGCTCTTGAGTACAGCTTGAAATCAGGGACAATGATACCTCCAGAAGTTCTTTTCTTTTACAGGATTATTTTAGCTATCCTGGGTTTTTTATTATTCCATATGAAGTTGAGTATTGCCCTTTCAAGGTCTGTAAAGAATTGTGCTGGGAATTTAATGGTGATTGCATTGAATCAGTAGATTACTTTTTGTAACATAGTCAATTTTACTATGCTAATCCTAACAATCAATGAGAATGGGAAATCTTTCCATCTTCTGATATGTTCTTCAATTTCTTTTTTCAAAGACCAGAAGTTTTGTGGTACAAGTATACTTGCTTAGAGTTACCCCAAAGTTATTTTATATAGTTTGTGACTATTGTGAAGGGTGTTGTTTCCCTTATTTCTTTCTCAGTTAATTTTTCGTTTGTGTAAAGGATGGTTACTGATTTTTTCATTAATCTTGTATCCACCTACTTCATTAATATTGCAATTCCACATCTGATTAAGGGATAATATCCAAATTATATAAAGAATTCAAGAGACTAGACATCAACAAACTAGATAACCAAATAATGTGGTACAGTTCTAAACAGAGAATTCTCAGCAGAGGAGTCTCAATTAGCCAAGAAACAAAGAAATATTCTACATCCTTAGCCATCAGGGAAATGCAAATCAAAACTACATTGTAATTCTACCTTATGCATGTCAGCATGGCTAAGATTAAAAAACAAACAAACACAAGTGATAGCTCATGCTAGTGAGGATGTAGAACAAAGAGAATACCCTCCATACCTTGTAGGAGTATGAACTTGTACAACCAATATGGAAATCAATATGACAGTTCCTCAGAAAATTGGTAATTGGTCTATCTCAATGCTGTGGGATATCGTTCTGTAAGCTAAGAAAATGTGTTGCACTTGGGAGGCAGAGCCATGTGGATCTTTGTGAGTTCAAGGCCAGCCTGGGCTACCAAGTAAGTTCCAGGAAAGGTGCAAAGCTACACAGAGAAACCCTGTCTCAAAAAACAAACAAACAAACAAACAAACAAACAGAATATGTGTTGCTCTAATTGGTTGATAAATAAAACACTGATTGGCCAGTAGCCAGGCAGGAAATATAGGCAGCGCAAGCAGATAAGAATTCTGGGAAGATGAAGGCTGAGTCAGGAGTCTGCAGCCAGACACAGAGGAAGCAAGATGACAAGGCAGAACTGAGAAAAAGTACCAAGCCATGTGGCTAAACAGAAATAAGAATTATGGGTTAATTTAAGTGTAAGAGCTAGTCAGTAATAAGCCTGAGCTAATGGCCAAGCAGTTCATAATTAATATAAGCCTCTGTGTGTTTATTTGGGTCTGAGTGGTTTTAGACCAGGTAGGATACAGGAAAACTTAAGACTACTTAAAATTTGGTGCTCACTGTAGGGCATTGAGCCATATAGACGTAAGAAACAAAGATTCTGAATGAAAGGGAGCCACACTGGGCTTCCTAGTCTCACAGTCTCATGCCAGAAGCCACACAAGCTGGTCTTCTGACAGCTGCCTGCATGATGGAGCTGGCCGCTGGCTGCCATGAGTTAAGCAGCATGACAGATTCCTGCCTCAGTACACAGTGGCATCTCCAAGCCACTCAGCACACTGTGTGGTAGGTGGATTTAGCTTTTGCTAGTGCAAAAAGAAGAAGAAGGAGGAGGAGGAGGAGGAGGAGGAGGAGAAGAAGAAGAGGTTTTTGAGTTACATGCTGCTTGATAGAGGCCTTCCAGAGTCAACGGAGAGCATAGCTCCCAGCACTGGCAGTGAATTACCTCCTCCATATTGGGAAGCTGAGATGGGCAGAGTCAGCAGCCAAGGCTGCTGCTTCAGTACTAGTCACAGCAGTTTAAAAAAAAAACAAAACAATAGATTCACAATATGACAGATTCGGATAAGATAAACCCTAAACAGTTTACAATATGTGTAAAAGTGTACCTAGGCTTGGAAGAAAGAGGAAAATGAACATAGATAATTATATAAAGAAAGAGATAATTTAAAAAAAAATAAAATCTTTAAAGAGACAGTAAGTATTATAAAAGTTAATCCACATAAAGATGGAAATCACACAAAGGGTCTGGATTATATTGACTTTGGGATTTTTTTTATTATTTTACAATGTAATTTAATTCTTCATATCAACCACGGATTCTCTTGTTCTCCCCCCTCTCCTTCCCCCCAGCCCACCACCCAAACCCATCTCCTCCAGGGCAAAGACTCCCCCGAGGATTGTGATCAACCTGGTAGACTCAGTCCAGGCAGGTCCATTCCCCTCTTCCCAGACTGAGCCAAGTGTCCCTGCATAAGCCCCAAGTTTCAAACAGCCAACTCATGCAATGAGCACAGGACCCAGTCCCAGTGCCTGGATGCCTCCCAAACAGATCAAGGTAATCAACTGTCTCACTTATTCAGAGGGCCTGATCCAGTTGGGGGCCCCTCAGCCATTGGTTCAAAGTTCATGTGTTTCCATATGTTTGGCTATTTGTCCCTGTGCTTTATCCAACCTTGGTTTAAACAATTCTCGCTCATATAAACCCTCCTCATTCTCACCAACTGGACTCCTGGAGCTCCACCCAGGGCCTGGCCGTGAATCTCTGCATCCAGTTCCCTCAGTCATTGGATGGGGTTTCTAGCTTGACAATTAGGGTGTTTGGCCATCCTATCACCAGAGTAGGTCTATGACCATACCACCCTGAATGCTCCCGATGCTGTCTGATCTCAGAAGCTAAGCAGGGTCGGGCCTGGTTAGTACTTGAATGGGATTGTTTTTTTTTTGTTTGTTTGTTTGTTTGTTTGTTTTTTCCTTTTTGTTTTTTGAGACAGGGTTTCTCTGTGTAGCTTTGGGCCTTTCCTGGAACTTGCTTTGGAGACCAGGCTGGCCTCAAACTCATAGAGATCTACCTGGCACTGCCTCCTGAGTGCTGGGATCAAAGGCATGCACCACCACCACCTGGCTTTGATTTTGTGATTTTTAACTGCAGAAAGATATTTGATTATAAAGACTACTCAGTTAAACCAATATGTATATTTTAAAGGTATCTTGACTTCAAAATTTATGTCTAAGAATATGTTGCTTTGGAAAAGAGGTTCTTCTTTTGTTTCCACAGAAGATGAGAACCTATGGATTGCTTCCAAGGTAAGATGATTTGATCAAGGAAGACCCCCTGAGAGGTCTCTAGATGTTCCATTGCCCGAACCCGCTTCAAGGCAACTGGCTCAGACAATGCAGCTTCCCAGACTACTTCAGTCAGTACTTGACCATAATTCTTAATTTTCTCAGGAACCTCATAAGATTGCCAGGGCCTGAATCCAGCAGAAAGTAGTATGAGAAGTTATGCCCAAATTTCCAAAATATTATTTATAAATGTTTATTTTTATTTAAAGGAGGCTGATTATAAATGCAATCTTTTTCCAAAGAAAAGGGGATATTATAGATATGATATGATGAAAGGGTAGATTACTGAATCTACTTTTAAAGAGCAACAACTTATTTGAAATGTTTTACCTTGCTGTGGATTTAGTTTATTGATACAAATTTAAGGTTAATTTTGTTATGCTTTATGTGTATTTCTACTAGTGTTTAAGGTGTTATGTTTGTGCAGCTTTGTAGCTAAAGTTTTCCTTTGTCCCAGGCTGCCAGTTATCAGAACAAATCTCTTTCACCTGTGAGTCCTGCGGCCTCTCAGATACAAGTAAACACACAGAGGCTTATATTATTTACAAACTGTATAGTTCTTTGCTCAAGCTTATTACTGACTAGTTCTTATACTTAAATTAACCCATAATTCTTATTTATGTTTAGCCACATGGCTTGGTACCTTTTCCCAGTTCTGCCTTCACATCTTGTACGTGTTCTGTCCTATGTGTCATTACATGTTGCTTCCTGGATGATGGACTGGCATCTTCTCACTCAGCCTTCCAGTTCCCAGAATTCTCCTCTCTGCTTATCCCACCTATGCTATACTTCCTGCCTGGCTACAGGCCAATCAGTATTTTATTTATCAATCGATCAGAGCATCACATTCACAGCATACAGAAAGACATCCCCAGCACTTCACCTTTTCTTTTTTTCAAAAAGGAAGGTTTTAACTTTAACATAGTAAAATTACATATAACAAAAAAATTATCAGGAAAAGTACAGTTACAATATCTAATCTATTTATAATATCTAGTCTATTTGTATTTGGCAAAATTAAAGAAGATATTCTATCTATCCTATATTTGTGAGTCTAAGGTTTCATATCTAACTTATCTTTTATCATGACTAAGAAAATTATCTCTTTAACCACATCAAAGACCTCAGAAGGATATATTACTTGAGAAAGGGGAGAAGGATGCAAACAACTTTTGCAGGTCTTGTGAGAGTAGTCAGAAACAGCTGACAGCCTGGACTGTCATCCAAAGTTTCTTTGTAAAGTTGGGAAATCTGTCACTTCTCTCTGTTTCCTGTAGAATGTCTGGTAGTTTCCACTATGAAGCAGGAACCTGAAGGGCCATTTTGCCAAGCAAAGTTCAGTGGTCACCTTCCTATGGGTCCTGCATGTCCAGTTGATCAAGCAGTCCAGGCAAGAATAGTTTCTTGCCCAAATGGCTATTTTTGCCAAGAAGAAGATAAACTCCATATGGAGTATCTTTGATGCCCATCCTCCTCTCTGAAGTAAATTGGTGCTGCCAGGAGCAGGCATGTCTCACTGTCCAGAAAGTCTAAATGTTTAAAACATTTGAATTCCATATTCTGTAGCTCTTTGTAGTGTTTGAAGACTACCTATCTGTCATAAATATATCTGTATATACACAGAAAACTAAACTAGCATGAGTGTAAGTTTGATTATCATAGAAGACTAATTATTAATCTGTTTTTTTTTTCAAGACAGGGTTTCTCTGTGTAGCTTTGCACCTTTCCTGGAACTCATTTGGTAGCCCAGGATGACCTCGAACTCACAGAGATTCACCTGTCTCTGCCTCCTGAGTACTGGGATTAAAGGCGTGTGCCACCACCACCCGGCTAATCTATTTTTTAATTATCCATTACAATCTAAATGAGTTAGATAAACATAATACCTCAAATGAGAGTAGAATTATATATACAGTATAGCAACAGTGGTGAGGTGGTAAGATGTCATGGTTTTTTGTTAGTCCTCTGATCTCTTTGGCTATTACCTCTGTATTTGGATCTATGTGTCTTATTTACTAAGACTGTTTAGAAATTCAACTACACAGCTCATTTGAAACTATAGTATATAATTAAGAAATATGATTAATAAATAGTCATCCCTGATAAACTTATAGTCATGTTAGTGAAGCTTTCTAAGTGTACATAGATATATTTCAGTTATGTAGGTAATCTCCAAACACTTCGAAGACCTACAGAATATGGCATTTAAAATGTTTTAAAAACTTAGACTTTCCTGGACAATAAGACACGTCTTCTTCTGGCAGCACCAGTTTACCTCAAAGAGGAAGATGGGTGTCAAAGACACTGCATATAGAGTTTATCTTCTTGACAAAAATAGTCATTTGGGCAGGAAACAGTTCTTGCTTGACAAAATGTATCAACTGGACATGCAGGACCCTTAGGAAGTTGACCTCTGAACTTTGCAATGGAAGATGGTCCTTCAGGTTCCTGCTTTATAGAGGAGACTGCCAGAAACTCTATAGGACACAGGGAAAAGCAACTAAGAATCTGTAGGCACATAGGCTGAAAATGGAGGTCCCAAGTTTGCAGGTGAACTTTGGGTAAATGTCCAGTTACTAGCTGTCTCTGTCATTCTAGATTTTTGGAAGTTGCCTATAATGTACTTCCTGTTTACTTGGGTAATATTATATCCTTCTGGGGTCTTTGATGTAGTTGAAGACTAGATAGTTATAAATAAAATTTTCCTCGGTTATGATAAAAGATAAATTAGATATGAAACTTTAGACTCACAAATATAGGATGGATGATAGAATATTTTCTTTAATTTTGCAAAATACAAATAGTCTAGATATTATAACTGTAATTCTTGTTTGTAATTCTTTTTTGTTATATGTAATTTTACTATGTTAAAGTTAAAATCTTCCTTTTTGATTAGATAAAAAAGGGGAGTGCTGTGGGATGTCTTTCTGTATGCTGTGAATGTGTGCTGCTCTGATTACTTGATAAATAAAACACTGATTGGCCAGTAGCCAGCAGGAAGTAGAGGTGGGACAAGCAGAAGAGGAGAATTCTGGGAAGAGGAATGCTGAGTCAGGAGTCACCAGCTAGACACAGAGGAAGCAAGATGACAAGGCAGAACTGAGAAAAAGTACCAAGCCATGTGGCTAAAGAAAAATAAGAATTATGGGTTAATTTAAGTGTAAGAGCTAGTCAATAATAAGCCTGAGCTGATGACCATATAATTCATAATGGATATAAGCTTCTATGTGTTTATTTGGGTCTGAGCAGCTGTGGACAAGGTAGGACACAGGACGACACCTCAAGACCCAGCTATACCACTTATGGACATACACACAAAAGATGCTCCATCCTACCATAAGGACACCTTATCACCCATGTTCATTGAAGTTTTGTTTATAATAGTCAGAAACTGGAAAAAGCATAGATGTCTCTCAACTGAAGAATGGATAAATAAAATGTGGTATATTTATACAATAAAGCAGTACTCTATTGTTAAAAACAATGACATCATGACATTTATAGGCAAATGGGTATGCCAGACCCAGAAAGACAAACATGGTATGTACTCATTTATAAGTGGACATGCTATAATCCACAGACTCAGAGAGGCTAAGTAACAAGGATGGTTCAAGGGGGGCAGGATGCATGGATCTTCCTGGGAAGGGGAAATACAAAATATATTTTATAGGTGGATTGGGGCAGGTGAGGGAACAGGAGGGATTAGGCAGGGATGGGAAAGACAGAGGGAGAGATTACTGGGAGAGATGACTGGAATTGGGGAAAATTGGGAGGTTGATATAGAAAACTAGAGCAGTGTAAAGTCCCTGGAATCTCCAAGAGTGACTCTAGTGAAGTCATCTAGTAGTGGGGGATATGGAACCTGAACCATGATCTTCTATAATCAGGCAAGTTCCTAGCATCAGGACTGAGACCTCAACCCAGCCACAAAACCTTCAACCTATAATCTGTCCATTCTGCAAGATCTGCTGGGACAATGATAGTACAGAACAACCATCCATGACTGTTCCAACTTGAGGCCCTTACCTCTAGAGGGAGCTCATGCCTCACACTGTCTGGATGACCAAGAACCAGAGGCTGAATAGCCTAGAGACCCAGGGTAGAATCAAACATGACCAGCAAAATAAATAAATAAATAAATAAATAAATAAATTGATGAAATGATTCCTAATGATATTCTGCTATACTTGTAGATTAGTGCCTAGCACAAGTGTCATCAGAAGGGCATCATCCAGAAACTGATGGGAGCAGATACACGAACCAGTTGGACCCACGGGAAACCCACATAAGAGGGGAAGGAAGGATTGTAAGTGCTAGAAGGCATAAGGACCCCATGAGAACACAGCATACAGAATCAACTAAGTAGGGCTCACAGGGACTCATAGACAAACATTGACTCTATGTGGGTCTATACTAGGTACTCTGCATATGTAGCTTGGTGTTCTGATGGGACTCCCAACAGTGGCAGTGAGGAATGTCTCTGACTTTTATGCCTGCACTTGGGACCCTTTTCTTCCTACTATGTTGCCTAGTCCAGCCTTGATATGAGGGCTTGTGCCTAGTCTTATTGTAACATGTTAGATTGTGTTCTGTAGCTAAAGTTTTCCTGTGTCCCACCTAGCCCATGGTCAGGACAAATCTCTCTCACCCACCAGTCCTGCAGCTGCTTGGGCCCAAGTAAACACACAGAGGCTTTTATTATTTAAATCTGCTTGGCTATTAGTTCAGGCTAATACTGACTAGCTCTTACACTTAAACTCAGCCCATTTCTGTTAATCTGTATGTCGCCATGTGTCCCATGGCTCTACCTATGTGCCATTACATGCTGCTCCCTGGATGATGGGCTGGCATCTCCTGGCTCAGCCTTCCTCTTCCCAGAATTCTCCTTATCTGCTTATCCCACCTATACTTCCTGCCTGGCTATTAGCCAATCAGCATTTTATTAAACCATTTCCAAGACTTGCTCCTAACTTGTAACCATACCTTAATGTGCTTTCATTTTAGATTCCTGATTACTCTCTGAAATTCAGTTATCCATATTCTAAGGGTACTAAAAATGTGCGCAACCAACAACACATGAATAGTGGAATTAAGATCACTTGCAATAGATAATTCTTTGATTTTGAGTTTTAGAAATATTTCATAAGCTAAGAATCTTGGGTCTTCAGGTACAGCAAGAAAAATGTAAGATTATTATTATTTTTAAGGTTTTTGTTTTTTGGTTTTTGGCTTTTTTTTTCTCCAGGCATTCTATAGAAGAAAATTTTACTTCAAAAACTCTTTGTGTGGTATCATTGACTCATGTCTGTGATCCCACCATTTTTGAGGCAAAACAAGGGGATTGCTATGAATTAGAAGCTAGGATTCTTGTAGAACAAAAACTGTCTTATGAAATGAAAAAGTCTCATGTTTGTTATATATAAGCTATAGTTATTTATGCATGATGTCTTTGTGGGTAATATTTTCACTGTTTATGTGGTGAGAACAATGCATTTCTATAGCTTGTATTCTTTGATGAGACATCAGTTGTATTTCTGATTTAGAATCCTAAATGTTTAGTCTTTTATTAATTTTTGTATTTATTTTTGTGAGTAATGTTGAGACTGTACTTACAGAAATACAAGCTATATATGAGAAGAAATTTTCTCATGTTTATTAACATATAAGGGCAACTTTCACCCCACCCCACCCCACACACAAAAGCAACTGAAAACAGGCCACTGACTCATCCCATTAACCTTAGGTGGTAACCAAACCTGCTTTCAATCCAAACCACATTCACATATGACATTTATATAAAGAAATAACCACACATAATCACGATGGAGAAGTATAAGAACCCCCTGCTCACACGACTAGAATCAATATGTAGGAAGAGAAATTAGGAATGCCACTGTGTACACCATAAAAAATTAACCTTTGGAATTTTGTTCACACCAGGTTATCAAGTCAAATGCTGTGTCCTGATAATTTTATGACTGTTAATAACAGCCCACAGTTAGGCTCACCATGACAAACCTGATTAATTTCCTTGCTCAGAGGAAAAAATTGATTTGTGAAGGTACAAAAACAAATTTCTCATTAAAAGAATTTGGTTTTAGCTTTATGTTTTTATCAACTTCTGGGCATATTTTGTTATTTTAGGAAACCTGAAATAGATCACTTTAGAATTCAAGGAAAAGTAAGGCAATCACTAATCATTCCCTGTGTTGGCCTGTGAAAAGAAATTAGTAAGTCTGCAGTCTGTCTGTAATGACTATTGGCTTAGAATTTGGGGTAGTTCAGACACTCTAAGTCTCAGATTTTTTTCCCTTTGAAGTGTTAATATTAGGAGTAACTATCTTATCTAGTTATTGTGTGAGTTAGATAAACAGGAATGTAAAGCATTTGCCCTTGGGCTTGGCAAAAGGAAGCATTTAATAGAAGATACTAATAATTATGCCAGCACTTTTGTAGTCATTTTTTACAAATGGCATAAATATCATTCTTATCATTAATTATAAATCTAAAATAATCAGCATCATTAAGATAATATATTCAAATCTTACTGATTGCAGGATTTTATTAACGATTTGGCTCATAGAATTTCAATTGGGAGTATTAGCATTTTTCTCTTTGCAGCAAATAAAATCATTATTTTACCCATCTGGAATGGTTTGAGACTACATCTTACAATCTTCAGCATTTTAAAATGCTGCCATTATTTTAATGAAGAAATATTTAAGACAATAGGCTCTATAATATAGTCTAATTTAAAAGCTAAGTATTAGATTAGTTAAGTTTGGAGAAATCTGCTAATTTTCCTATTGTGAATGCCTTTGAAATAAAATGATCCCAACTGTTCTATTCAGTGGTGGCATAAAGAAGTCATTTCTACTATTAAATGTGATCGCTTTGAATAAAATCTTAAGGATGTTTACTGGTGAACAAGCTATAAAATCTGTACCAGTGGTTAGTAAGATGCTAAGGTGTCATGGCTCTTTTCAGGTTTTCAGGTTGTGACTCTATAAGCTTGTCACATGCTCCATTGTAGTCACCCTTTAACCTGTTCAATTGCTAGCTATGCATCTATAAGCTATTGCCCTAAGTGATTCCCCTTTACTTGTCTGGCTCATTTCATGCTACCATCAAGGTTCCATTAATCTGTCAATTTCAAAGTGAGCTGTGTGAACAGCACCTCCTTTCTGTCTTGTCTCCCCAGGCAATCAAGAGACAACACCTATACTTTTCTTGTGAGGCAAACCTCTGCAAGCATTCTTGCTTATTTCTGTTTGTGAGTTTGCCTCTCAGCAGTCTAAGACTCAGGGAAGTGAACATGCTTCCTTCATTTCTACAAGTATCTCTTTCAGTCCTAAGCACGAAGTGAGAACACAGTGAACCACACTGTTCCCTGAGTATTGAAACACAAGACAATAATGATTGATTGCACAGTTTTGGGAACATTATGGTCCTCTTCAGTCTTTTCTCCAAATCCATTCTGGGACCCTCTTCTCTCTTTCCCTTGGCTCTTAGATGGGTGAGAATGATGCTTAATTTGGATTCTACCAATTAAACAGTTGCAATTATTTTAAAAGAAATATCTTTATAGCTGTAATTCATATTTAAATCTAAGGTTTTAATATGAGACTTGAGCTTAGTGCATTTTATTCTCTAAAAAGATTTTATGTTTATAAAAGCTAAAATATTTCAAGATAGATGTTTTTATTACAAAATCAATATTGTAAAATTTATAAAGGTCTAAAATTGATGTGATTTTAGACATAACCCATATTCTTAATAAATTAAGTATATTTCAGATTTCCTTCTAGCTTGAATCCATTTGGAGATACAGATTTACATGCTAGTCCTAATGTTGAAGAATTGTTCAGTTTTATAAATTGTTCAGATATCCTACTGTATTTCTGACTTGTTTAAAAAATATATATATATATGTATATATATATATTATTAATTTGAGTGGATATACCAATTTAGGTATTAAGTTAGAATTCATTTTCCTAATAATAACAAATAGAGCTTTTATTGCTTTTTTGCCACTTATGTATTCTACTTTCTTGGGCCTAATTATTTAACATTTTATATACTCTTCCTAAGTAACTCAAAGCTAACTTATCCTAAACAGGTTTCAGTTCATGAGAAGATTGTAGCTCTTGAGGTGGAAGCATGCAGGTATCATATACACATCTTCCACACTTTATATTGGGACAATAACTGAGGTATTACTTAATACAAAATACAGTATGCTTGCATATTTGTAGGGATTCTTAATCCCATATTTAAGTTGTATTTATTGTATATGTTGTCTCTACATATATTATAAGCTGTACATTGCAATTATGCTTAAACATACTTTTTAAAAGTCATTCAGTTGTAAGAAAGTAAGAGCAAATAAACTTTACTATTTATATACATTTATCTTTTTTGATGCATTTCTTGGATTTCTGGATATTTTAAATCTTTAGTTTTTTTAAGAAGGAATATTTCCTAATTCTTTGACTTATTGTTGATAAAGACTTAGAACTTCATAGACACCTATCTCTATTTACTCTCTATTTGGAAGAGTTGTGTGGGGAAAGACAGAGCAGAGAAGTTCTACTAGGATTTACCTCAGTTCTAAATTGGGTGTTATTAATGTATTATGGAATTTCCAACTGTGGGATATGACTTACAGAGTAATCCTTTAACTATGGGTGGTGATACTTTGACTGTGCTTTAACAAATAAATCTTACCTGAAGATCAGAATGCGGAGCTAGCCACTAGAGGCCAGGCAGTGGTTTCACACACCTTTCATCTCTGCACTTGGGAGAAGGAAACATAAAGTGATTTGGCTGGGCAGAGAGAGGAAGTGATAAGGCAGAGCAGAGACAGGAGCTCAGCCCCTTTCAGGCTGAGGATTCAGTAGAGGTAAGAAATCTCTCTAGTGTCTGGTTCCTTTACTGATCTTTCAGCATTTACCCCAACATCTGGCTCCTGATTTTTATTATTAAGACCAATTAGGATTCATAATACCCTTGCACTTTATTTGAAATTACTTTGCAGTACATCAACTATTCCCCCCCCCCCCCCCCCCCCGCTTCCAGGCCTATTCTCTCCTGATCTTTGCCTTGGAGAGCTGACTGTACAATTGGCTTAGATCTACCATCTACCTGGTTTAGGTAAGAAGTGTGGTGGTATTGTGTTCCCCAAAATATTGTGTACCTTAATAAACTTATCTGGGGTCAGAGAACAGAAAAGCCACTAGTTAGGCAGTGATAGCACATGCCTTTAATCCTAGCATTCCAGAGACAGAAATCCATGTGGGATCTCTGTGAGTTCAAGGCCACATTGGAAACAGCCAGGCATGGTGACTCACGCCTTTAATCCCAGAAAGCAAGCCTTTAATCCTAGGGAGTGATGGTAGAAAGCAGAAAGATATATAAGGCATGAGGACCAGAAACTAGAAGCATTTTGGCTGGTTAAGCATTAGGCCTGTTAAGCTTTCAGGCTTTGAAGCAGCACAGTTCAGCTGAGATTCATTCTGGATGAGGACTCAGAGGCTTCTAACCTGAGGAAACAGGACCAGCTGAGGAATTGGCAAGAACTTTTAAGATTCCTGCTACAGAGAAGTCCAGTTGAATGTTGATAGGAAAAATGCAAGTGCAGTATAGCTGAACCTTGCAATCACTTTTTTGAGTTATCATAAGATGGCTGTTTCTTTCTGTAGTCCATTTTCCAAAATTATTCTAAGACCTTCTTCTAGATTTGTTTTGGTTCTAGGGCTGGTGACAGTCACTGTGCCACAACAGTACCTGTGATTTGATTTTTGTGCTTTATCCAGATACTCTACATATTTGTTCCTGTCCCTTTCACTAGGCCGTCCCTATTTATTATAAGTAATTATGTATCTTCTTTTGCTGATGGAACCACAACTAACACAAATACAATTGGACAAATCTGTCTATCTACACATCTACTTATCTATCTCTCTCTATCTCTATTTCTATCTTTATCTATCTCTATTTCATCTATCTATCTGCATGAATATAATCCGGGAAAGAGACTTATATGGGTCCCATAGATTACTAAAAATGTATTTATTCACATTATTATATTCTATCTCTCATTTATCTTCTGTGTATCATCTATCATTTATCTCTAAATTATCTTACATATATTTGTTTCAAGCTTGGTTGAGCTTTCTTTTTTTCCTTTATAAAAGTTTATTCTTTTTATTTTTTGAGATTCTAATATAATTATTCTCCCTTCATGTCTCCCCCTAAAAATCTTCCCATTAATCCCCCTTCCATCTTTTCAAATCATGTACTCTTTTTCATTAATTATTATTTCATAATCTATATATCACATATATATATATATATACATATGTGTATATAACATGTATGTAACAACAATGGATATATATTGTATTTTAGGAACATGTATTATATATATTAGGGATATATATAATTCTAATACATATGTCTGTATAAATTTCTAAATATAAGTACAACCAGCTCAGTGTAATTTTACTTGTTTGTTTTCAGGGCTGATCATTTGGTATTGGATAACCAATTAGTGTGCTCTTGCCCAAGGTAGACTATTTCTCCAATTCTCAGCATTCTTTAGCTGACTATAATTCTGTGTGTAGGTTTCAGCCTCCCATGCATCCCTCTATGTATGTTAGAATGGCTATTGTTGGCCTTGTTAAGCTCATGTATAGGTAGATATGTTGGTGAGACTTTTTTTCCCCCAAGGGGCAAGAAAATATTTTTTTAATAAAAGAGACTGAGTGTGGGGGACCTACCCATTTCTTTGTGGGAGGCTTGCTCCCACTTTTTTCCCAGGGTACTCTTGAAGATGGAGGAGGGAGAAATACTTAGATAGAAAGATAGAGGGAAGAAAAACAGATAGAAACACAGGATAACCTCAGAAGGGCCTGGATCATTATCCACTGGCCCCTTGGTGAGATTTTATGGATGTACCTTATATATATCTTCCCTATACTGAGATGTATATTTTAAATTTTAAATTTTTTAAAGAAAAATTACCTTGTAAGCTATCATTGTTTGTAACATACTGAGACCCCTGAAACATTTGTTCAGTGTGAGATTAAATAAATGTGAATGAATAGGTGAAAATAGATTAGTAGCTTCAATTACTTATAAGTAGTTATTTGCTGCCTTCTGTGTTTCTAATACATGTTTATCTCTAGCTTCCTCAACTAATAGTGAAAGAGAAGCAGGAAATTTTAATGAAACAATCAAAACCACTTATTACTTTGGGTGTAGAAGTGTCCTAACATAATTAATCCTGCATGTGGTAGTTTGGGGGCCATTAAACTGAGAGTCAATTAGACTGAAGATCATAGAGATATAAATTACTCACTAGAGACTTGGTAAAACCAGAAGGTAGTTGAATTTTGTTGTGCTAGTCTAGTTGCCTTGCTAAGCAAACATTTTTGGAAGAAATTATTACCCCAAAGTTTTTGGAGGTATTCATTAAGAAGAGTAACAGGTGATACTGATATTATACTGTATTCCCATTGATCATTAAACTACAAAATTTGTACACATGAATTCAGATGGTAATTTTCTATTTTACTTAAAATTAAAAATTAGGTGTATGAGTGATTTTATTGTCTATATGTCTATGCATCTCCTGATGCATGGTGGCCATGGAGACCAGAAGAGGACATCTAAAGTTACAGACAGTTGTAAGCAGCTATGTGGGTGACATGAACCAAACCCATTCCCTCTTGAAGAGCAGCCAATGCTCTTAACTGCTGAGCTATCTTTCCAGCCCCCAAATTATTATTTATGGTTTTGAAATCTACTTTGCTAGTGTGGATTTATAGTATTGTTCACACCTTTAATGAATAGTGTTTCATGTGTGTACTCTTACTTCATGTTCTATATTCTTTTTGTACTGATACTTGTGTGTGTGTGTGTGTGTGTGTGTGTGTGTGTGTGTGTGTGTGTGTGTGTATGTGCTGTAGTTTCTGTTATCAGAGGTATAGTATTTTGTAAAGTATTTATAGTGTTTGGCCTTCAAAAATGTTGTATTTTCTGTAATGAATTTGGAAGAAATAACTAGATGCCCCTTTTGCTGATACTTTTCTTGTGTTTTTGGCATGTATTTCATTCCACACTGAAGTAGAATAGTGAGCAATCTTTCCCTGATTTATGGTTTATTAAGTAATGGTGATCTTAGTTGATGAAATTAAGAAATTAAAAAAAAAAGAGCTGCATTTGGATTATTCCTTTATTTAATCAGTTGTGTTGGTTCTATCACCAGAACTTCTGAGATGCATTAAATTCTTTCCACTTGTAAGTGTTCTAAGAACATTATGATCATATCTTCACTAGAAGTTGGGAACCGTCTAAGAAGTTCCACTCTTTGGTTTTCACTTCTCTCTATTTCCTAACAGGAATGAGATCTGTGAAGCCATTCTTCTCAAAGCACTCTACCACTCAGTCACACTGTGCCCTTCTGCAGTGATTTGTTGTTTTCCAGGTGGCTCCTCCCAGAGTTCATGTATTGGAATCTCTGTCCTCAGTGGAGCAATGTTGAGAAGATTTTTAAGAGACAGGGCCTACTTAGGGATCACAAAACCAGAGTTTCCTTTATCGCCTACTTTTCTGTTTTACTCTGCACTGCCCAAAACTTGCTTTAGGTATGACATGACATAAAAGGGACACCCTCACCAGACCCGACACCATTCTCTTTGAATTTTAAGCTTCTCATATCTAAGAGGTAAATAAACCTCTTCTCTCTACAAATCACCAAGGCTCTGATTCTTTTTAATGGAAACAATAAATGGGCTGATACATCCTCCATATGAAATGAAACTAACTCCATGTATGTGAGGACTTGTGAAGAATAAAATGTGGGTCATAAAACAGAAGATGGAGGCAATGCATGCTTTTCTGTGAAATGTCCCTAAGAATTAGTTCCAGGATGCCTCTTAGTCTTTCCTCACCTCTAAGCAGTATGAAAGATCATCTTTCATTAAGGGCACGATAAGCTACATACAAGTGCCAACTGTAAAGAAGGGAACATTTTCTATGTGGCTTTAGTTTTAGTTCTTGAGTTGTGGAGAACACTGGGAAAGAGAGGAATAGTGGCGGCAGAAGTGAGATGAATATGCTGTTCTTGAGTAGCTTCCTCAGCTGTTGGAAAAGAAAGAGGTTTATAGGGAATAACAATTTGAGGAGCTGAGGTGAAACAAACAAAGAGTTTTCTACATATCTTAAATTCTACAGGAGTATTGATGAGAATATTTTGTTCCTTTTATTTTCTCTTACTCATCATTGTCTTGCAGTGTAAGTGAAAGGAACACATTGAACTGTGGTACTGAAAAGCACCATATTCATTCTCACTTGTGCCTTAATAGCATGACTGATGTGTTCCCCTCTGGCTGTACTCACATCTTTCTTAAGGGTCAAATAAACACTTGAGATTGAAAATTCATTAGAAATTACTTCCTAGAGTGGAATAATGGTTACAGCCAGGCATATTGGAACAAATTAGACATTCTGGATGATTTGTGCCCTCTGAATTGTTTTCTATTACACTTTCAGCTGGGAGGAATCTGGAAAGAAGAAAGTATGTTACTGTGAGAAATTGAATGTAAACATCATTTCATTTTGTTTTATCTGATTTGAAATGTTATGATACCATAATAAGAACTTATTTGATAATGATTTAGTTTTTCCATTAAAAGACTCGTACAATTCAAAGATCTATGCCTCAAAATGACTATTAAATAGAGGAAAACCTTACAAGTGTACCAGCAGTCTTTTTGTTGTTGTTATTTTTTAAACCAGAGAAGAAAGACATAGTGTTCAGTTTGTATGTCAAATAGAATCAGACAAGGAGAAATAAAATACACAAAGTAAGACTTCATTAATATTAACATTTTAAGAGTGTCCTTCTAGAGAAAAAAATTGAGGATACAGTAAGTAGAAAATACACCACCTTATCTACAAAATTCTATCAACATTTATCTAACTTATATAACATCACAACTTAAATACATTTTTGTGACACGGTGACAACATTGAACAACAATTATGGTTGGTTAGAAATTTAAATACTCCAAGAATCATACTTTAGGAGATAAAGAATATACAGTAACTTATAAGTTTTGTGTTAGTGAAAAGGCAATGATTTGATTTCTGAGATTATATAAGCTTTCTACAGTGCATAGTAAATCTCTCATGTGGAATGCTACAGGTGACTTGATGTTAATTTTTATTACTAACATAAATTAATAGTGTTGCTTGTAGTGTTTGGTAGCTTCTATCTGAGATGGCACTTGATTTTTCTTGGCTTGGAAAATTAAAAAATGCAAATTTGAGAGAAAATTTCTTTCTAGAGTTGTTTTAGGTAAAGCATAAGCATGGATATGAAGATTCACTAGTGTTACTGACTCATTCACATGATGTTTGTCTGGAAACTCATGTTTGAAAAAGAAAAGAAAACATGCATTTCCATTATACATAAATTGTCACCAGATATGCTAGGGCTTTGGAGCATGATTGGTGAGTGATATTAGTTTACTACTTGAACATATTATTTGTCTTTCTTAAGTGACATAGGACTACAACCTATATTAGCTGCACATCTAGATTAAAAAACACAGTATAGCTTTGCCCATGGAATTAGAGAGAAAACCAAGTAAAAAAGTCTAAAGGAACAGCAGCATTAGCTCTCCTTTTTTGATATAGATTGCAAATAATTTAAACATTAAAATGTTAAAACAAATACAGGCAAACAAATCTTATACTGAGCAGGACAGCGCACACCTTTAATCCCAGCACTCGGGGAGCAGAGCCAGGTGGATCTCTGTGAGTTCGAGGCCAGCCTGGTCTACAGAGTGAGATCCAAGTCAGGCACCAAAGCTACATGGAGAAACCCTGTCTCAAAAAACAAAACAAAACAAAACAAAACGAAAATCTTATACTACTTTTCTCTCAGACTGAATATCATTTTCACTTTTTAAAATTTCAACTACAGATCAAGCTTGGAGTACTCAGAGTACTCATATTACCAAGTTATTTAATCACTTACATTAAAATTGGAGAATGATGAAAAATAAAGTTAAAATTCCACAAAAATCCCTTATAGTTTTGGAATGGTATTGGAGTCTATAAGGATGATATTAGCTTGTTCCTAGAAGTCTGGAAATATAATATTTAAAGCAGTGAAGTGTAATACTTAAAACTAGCCAATTAACCAACATAAATCATCAAAAGCAACCCAAAATCTACCAACTAGTAGTTATGCTGTATCCATTGGATTAGATAGTAGCCACCAATACAAAGCAAGAGGCTGTTAATTATAAACTTGTGATTCTTGGGAACATCTTGTCAAGAGAAAGAACATAGACCCATGCCTATATAATTTATGACTCCATTTAAGTGAAATTGCTAGGAAATTCAATATTTGAGATAGGATTTTAATCAGTGTTTATTTTTAACTTCATCTCAGACTTATTGTCAATGGCCTATCATGGGATGATGGTGATATTTTAAATATATCCTGGTGATGATTGTGTAGCTATATATATTAACTAAATTATTGAACTGCAAGCTTAAAATGGACTTCCTTACACTAACTAAAAAAATACCACATTAAACTGGACAGTGGTGGTGAACACCTTTAATCCCAGCACTTGGGAGGCAGAGGCAGGCAGATCTCTATGAGTCTGAGGCCAGCCTGGTCTACAGAGTGAGTTCCAGGACAGCTAGGGTTACACAGAGATACCTTGTATCAAAAAACCTAAGGAAAAAGGCCTCACTATAACTTTTAAATAAATAAGAATTGTGTGAGTTTGTGCTGTAGTTAAACCAAGTAAGAAGTATAAATGGGCAGAGAGCATATTAGCAGTATAATCTGTATATGTGTTATAGGAAGGAAGAGCCATAAACTCTATTGTGCTTCTTTATTCTAGACTAAACTTTGCAGAAGCAGAAAATGGAACATAGTGACTAACATTGTAGAAAAGACATGCTCCAACATTTGCTTCCAAGTGTACCCACCTCTGTGGCTATGTGTTGACTATAAATTCACTGGGAAACACAGAATCTTAGGGGAAATGGATCCAGTAGTATAAACCAGGTCATTGAAACTTTAACTGCAGCTTAGCATGGGTGAATGAGGATTAGAGTTGGTGTGGTCTACGTTCAAAATCAACTCTTCATATGAACAGAATATAGTGGTTGCAAACCCCACACACAATGTTCACAATCCAATTAGAAACCAGCAAGTCTATCCAGAACATATAATATTACCTGCTTCCAAAAAAAGTGCAGTTGATCAGAAACAAAAGGAGTCACCCAGATATTTTCACAGTAGTAGACAGAAACCTTAAAGCTCTTATCATAGTTAAGGAATTAACAAATTTAATGAATTAAAAATTACAGTCACAGCTCACAAATGGAGTTCATATCATGAAAATAATGTAAAAGGAAAAAAATCATAATGGTAGCAAAGAAACTCTTGTACTCAGAAAAACTGACTGGGTAGATTTAATGCTATGGTTGTAATTTCAGGCCTTAGACCTTCATTCACCAGGAAAATTGCTAAAAATCTCAGTCAGTGAACAACTGTACATAAACTGGTCCAGTCTAGAAAATAAATATAATCTAGGCCTGGTGATGTAGGTCTGTAATCCCAGCTACATAGAAGGCTGATACAAGAGGATTATGGGTGTCACAGAGTGAGTTCAAGGCCAGCCTGAAAATTTTAGTGAGACCTCATCTCAGAAACTGAGAGCCAGAAATATTAAGAGTGGAGGATTTAGAGTTCTGTGAATGATTAAGGCCCTGTGCTTAATATGCAGTGCTGGGGGGGAAAAAAGAAAAGAAAATCGGTGTGTGCTTCAGTGTTCCACTTCTATCTACTGGGAAATGCTTGAATTATTTCAACAAAAACAGACAGGAAATGACCCCTTCTTCCCCAGCAATTCTGAGTACACCACTATGTGGAAGGTCAGATGGTTTTGTTTTCATATGTGCCCTATTATTCTTTTTTTTTTCATGTTAATATAAAAGCCAATGAAATGTTAAAGCAATGTTTGAACTATCACTTGGCATCTTCTCAGGAGCAATGGTAAAAAGAACAATGTAAGCATGGAGTTTCCCAAAGCACCAGGTTGGAGACAAAAATTCTCTTTTTCATTGGCCCTGTGTGAGCCATATCTTTACACTGGGGTCTCCCCCGTACCTGCACCCTGAATGGTTTAGGATATGACTGAAGATTTTACTCTTTTTCTTTTCAAAGGCAAGCTACAGGAGTTTTATAGAAGCTCGAGGATTTGCTGAAAATAAAAATGGTTTTTCATGTGAGAGTCAATCGGAGTCACAGAAAAAGCTGACACAAACAAATGTATGAGTTGCAAACTGTACCCTAAAGATATTTCCTAACTCTAGGGATTCTTCATAATATAGGACCAATGAACAATAGAATAGAAGTCAGACAGGTCTGAAAATGAAACAAAATACCAAAGCCATGAGGCTGTCAAAAACCCATGTTATAAAGTGCATAACAAAAATTCATAATAAAAACTGCTCCAAAGCTTTACTGTTGATTCTTGTATAAATTCCACTTTTAAGCCCTTATCTATGAGTAAATAAAATGACAAATGTTCTGGCATTGTTTTAAAATGTAGACAGCTCTATAAATTTAGCTTATACACAGTAAGATGGACATAAAAAAATGCCTTGTGGTTTTGCTTTTCTCTAAGCAGGGTAGGTAAGAAGTTAAGAGAATAAAATTAACATAAAAATCAGCCCTGGGAAAGGGATGATGGCCCAAGAAACTGCTGACACCATGTCAGTTCTCTGTACTTCTTCTCATGATGCTTACCCAATCAAAATGCTTGGATACCTAGGTCATCAGACATACCAAAACTTCCCTTACCCATTCCATGCTTTTGTTTATGTTGTTCCCTAAAATACTTACCTTTACTTCTCAGTTGATATAATAAAAGTTAGAAGGGTAGAGTTACCATTATTCTTAGTTAGGGTGTCTATTGCTGTGATGAAACACCACAACCAAGACAATTTAGGGATGAAAGGGTGTCTTTCAGCTTACCATTACCCACGATACAGTCCACCACTGAGAGAAGTCAAGGCATGAATTTAAACAGGGCAGGAATCTGGAAGCAGGATCTGATGAAGAGGCCATGGAGGATGCTGCTTACTGGTTTGCTCCTATACTTTCTCAGTCTGCTACTTATAGAACCCAGCCCAGGTATGGCCCCACCCACAATAGGCTGTTGCCTTCCCCATCAATCACTAATTTAAAAAAATGCCTACAAGCTTGTAGTGGGTAACCATTCCAGCTTTGGAATGAAAGTTCCAACCCCCATTGAGGCTTCAGCAATTGTCACGCCTACAAGGTGGGGCCAAGGGAGGCGCCGAGAGACCCGAGATCTGGATGGGCCAGCTGTGCTCTCTGTTGCTGGACCCTAGATGGTGGAGGTTGACCGAGCAGAGCTCCAGAGAACACCACTGGACTGTGATACACCTTGCCTAGACCCCGCAAGCTATCTATCCCTTCACTTGTAAGTTATCCACTAAATAAATCTTCCTTTTAACTATGTGGAGTGGCCTTAATAATTTCACCAATATCTGGCTCCCAAAGTGGGGCTCGAACCCAGGACCCTGGGATTAAGAGTCCAATGCTCTACCAACTGAGCTAGCTGGGCGACATTGGTGAAATTATTAGGTCGCGGGGTCTGGGGAAGGTTTATCGCAGTCCAGCAGTGTTCTCTGGAGCTCTGCTTGGTCCACCTCCACTGTCTAGGGTCCAGGAACAGAGAGCACGCTGGCCCATCCAGATCTCAGGTCTCTCGGCACCTCCCTTGGCCCTGCCTTGTAGGTGTGACAGTTGCTGAAGCCTCAATGGGGGTTGGAACTTCCAGATCAAAGCTGGAATGGCTACCCACTACACAAGCTTGCCTGCAGCCTGATCTTATAGAGGCACTTTCTTAATGGAGGTTCTGTTTTCTCAGAAGATACAAGCTTCTGTCAAGTTGGCACAAAACCATCCAGCACAATTGACCCCTTGTCAACTTGACACACAAACACATCACTGTTAAATCACCTTTCCTTTTCCATTAATTCTAAAGATTTCTCACATTCAAAACATAAATAACTTTAAAAGTCCCACCTCCTGCACACCATAAAAACACTCTTTGTTCAAAGATGTTACAATGGTTTGTAACGTTATATGATGATTTGTCAAACACAAAAAACATGCAAAAGAACCAAGATAAAAAAGAGTAAGAAGGAAAGTGGGGCCAGAGGAAAAGGGTATGGACAGAAGATCAAAGTTCAGAAAAGTGCAATATATTGTGATATATGATTTTCCTATTCCTTGATTATATTAGGCAAAGCATTTAACTCCTATACATTATGTTTTACTCAGTTATATAACCTAAAGCTTGTATTAGTAATTTCTTAAAAATTTCCCAGTTTTCTATCTTTCTAAGACAATTTTAGAAAAACAAACAAAAATAAATTTTGAATTGTAGATTTAGAAGTATATGTGTTTGGAGTTGGTATGTCACTCATATGTGTATGCAGTTGGTTATATTTACCTGTTTAAGAAAAGTGCACATACACATTAGGCATTCTGAAGGTATTGTATAAGTTTTTGAATGGTGCCTGATGTGTAAAAGAAGCACCTAGAATCAAATGGCTGAGAAGCTTGCTCCTGCAGTGTGGATGTTAGTATAGTAACCCATGAATGGCCAACATTCCAGTATAAGTGATGGCGGAGTGCTCAGCTCTAAATAGGACAGTTATCCCACACCCTCCAAGACTCAGAGAACAGGTCAGAAGAAGGGGTAGAAAGAGTTTAAGAGCAGTGATAGAAGAGAGCAACTAAAATATGTCTTCTGTACTAGACACAGCTGGACACAGCTGGACACAGCCATTGCAGTCATGAATTTACTGCTGCTGTGGTTGTCTGTACAAGACCTACAAGATTTGCACAAAATCTGCCCTGTCAACATTTCATGAAAGATTCAAGAGGGACCCATGAAGACATAACCCTTTTTGACTGTTGATTTCCAGTTAATGGCTGTTAATAGAGGGGAATATCATCTTTTTGGTGTGGCATTCACTGATTGTACCAAGATACTCTAATTAAATTCAGTGGGCTGGGTTGTAAATGTGGTGCAACAGTTAAGAGAGCTTGGTGATTTTTGGAGGACTAGCTGGATTTCAGTTCCCAGGACCCCACTGGACAGCTCACAACCACCTGTACTTCCAGCTCCAGAGCATCTGATGAACTCCTCTGGACTCAGAAGGCATTCACACACGTACACAATATATGTACACATACAAATTTTTGAAGTTTAAAAAGAAAGTTTAAAACACACACAAAGAAAACATCAAAGAAGGAGTAGTGGGCACCTGTGGAGAAATAGGGTCCCAGCAGGAGAGGAGGGGTTCAAGTGGGTGAATTGGGTTAAAATGACTAAAAATCATTAAATAGAGGTATAACATTCTCAAGCAGTAAAAAAAATAGAAATAGTTGGCACTACTCTCAAGAAAAATGTGTCAATAAAAGTCTATTCTATAAGAGAAGTGTTAAAGGGATAGCAAATGTTTCCTGACATTTTATTTTCTCACTCTCATTCATTGGTTGACTTGCCAGGTTTAAGGAAAAACATTTAATAGGCTGATAGGAAGTGGGTTTTATTAGTTCCCTCTGTAAGCATTGTCATGCTCCATTAGCATCCTGCATTGTGAAGAACTGCTTTCCCTAAGTTGTAGATCTTTGGATATAAACTCAAGACTATAGTAAGTAATTGCCTGATTGTTGAATGAACACTTGTAGTATGTGCACTTATGAGTTAGGTGAAGTGTATAATTAGGAAACAGATTTCTATATGGCTTATTAAGTCACAAAACTCAGCCATTGAAATTTGAATGATTGTAAAGGGATGATAGTGTTTGATAGCAGTTAAAGTGCAAGTCTGAGACTTTAGAACTGATAAAGTTATACTTACATTAATAATTCTTAACATCATATATATATATATATATATATATATATATGGTAATTGCCTGAAATAAGGCAAATGTAATTGGCTGAGTTTAACTAAGAAAGTACAAACTCTTAGATTACCTATTAAGACGGTAGAGTGACAGCAAGTGTTAACTAGATTTTCTATTGTATTTGTATATAAGGTTAGGGAAAAAAAAATCCATTCTTTTTTCCTGCTTTAATAAATTAGAAGTCTTTTGAAAATAAATCTTACCCTAAAAGAACCTGCATGTCTTGCCTATTCCAAATTTTCACTCCCATTTTGTAAAATGTGTGTGTGTGTGTGTGTGTGTGTGTGTGAGAATATGTGTGATAGCTCACATATGAGGGCATATGCTGACTGCTGACATCTGCTGACATCCTCATGTTCCATCTTGTTTGAAGATGTGTTGTTGTTGTTTGCTACTTTGCTATTTATGGCAATCTAGCTGGTCTGCAATTATCCAGAAATTCTGCTCTCTCTGCCTTTCATCTCACTGTGGAGCACTGGGATTATAGATACCTACTGTGCTCAGCCTTACACGGTTTCTGGGAATTTGAGCTCAGGTCTTAATATTTGTGGGACAAGCACTTTTAGTCACTGAGCCTTCTTGTAGCCACACCTCTAGTTTTTAGTTTATCAGCACCTCAGACCAATGCTATGTTTAACTAAATGTTTGTGACCTGACCACTTTTCTCTAGCTGAATTTCTACTTCACCTCCCTAAGCAAATGTATCTCACAATCGGATTGCTGTTGCACCTCACTTACTGGTTATGTAGTTTGTATGCTCTCCTCTTTGCATTTAGTTATCAGACAAAGCAGCCATTGAAATATTACTTCAAAATGGTCATTCCTTATTTTTCCTGTGTGAAGATTTTTCTTAAATCATCTAGGACTATTGTCACAATTTTGTAAGCAAATTTTGGAGAACACTTGGCAGTACCCAGCTCCACAGGGGATGACTCCTAAGCACCAGACAGAATAGTTGTTCTGTAAATGAACTTTAATTTTATTGTTTCAGAAATCATGTGAGGCATGTGCAACTGGACTCACTGCTTTGGTGACATAATGAGATTCAGGAATTTCTTTCAATAGGAAAAAAGGCCAGAATCTGAGAATAGAAATCTGTGACCACAAAGCCCTTAGCTTTCTTCTGTATAATTAGGAACTTGAGATACAAGTCAATCAGGTGAGAATTCCTCTAGAGTTAATCATTTCCACGCCCAATTACCAAAATGTGGAGGATGTTTGCCCACATCAGCCTCCATGAGGGTATCTTCCTGGAGTAGGTACAAAATTAAATGCAAAGTGCCACCTGAGAAACATCAAAGGGTCTTTCCCTTATCCCCTCAGCCATGTTCACTGTCAGATGAGTATGTTATGTGTGATAAGGCACAAGCTTGCCATGCTGTTAAATCACTTCACTGCTCCCAGGTTTATTTTGAAAAAATGTTCACTTCTCTCTGCCATTTGGTAGTACCTGCCATTATTTCAGAATTGTGACTGGGGCAGAGTTCAGCATCTATGACAGAGTTCAACTGCTAACCCGCCTACCCTGCTGTTGCATTTTCAGAAATTTTTCACGTTTCAGTAGTTACATTAAGTCTTAGAAAGGATAATGAGTCGGCTCCATGTCAGATTCTGTCTGTGTTCTAAGAAACCATGAATGCTACAGGGATATTGATATGTATATAATGCAGTTCTTAGACCATCATTACCATGGAGGGAAACATAGGAAAAAACAAATCAACAGCAGTAACAACAAAATCACTCAGCATCACCCCAAGAACCCACTAAGAGCATCTCTTCTCTCCAATAGCTGTAAATCTGAGAGAATTAAGAACATAAGATTTTTGTACTTAATTATTTAGCTTCTGTGCTGACTCTTTATACACCATATGTTTTTTAAATGTTTGAGAATTTAATATATATATATACATATACATACATATATATATATATATATATATATATATATATATATATATATATATTTCAGTACTCATTCCTTTCCTTCCAAGCTCTCCCCATTATATTCCATCACTTTTCCATCATAATTTCATATAGTCTTTGTTTTTAAAATCCATCTCTGTTTATTTTTTTCCATTTTATTTCCTACTAATTCTGTTCTCACAGAAAACTCTGCCTAGTGTTGGGAACATCATCAATTAAAATAAGTATTTCTTGAATACAGGCATGATAATAAACAGATTGGTGGATAACCAAGAAATTATTAATTGATTAATGATATATAATACAGACACATTAGACAAATGTAAGATTTATATCTCTGCAGGGCACAAGCATGCAAAGTCATCATGCTTTCCATAATAATGTGTATTTAAAAATTCTTATTTCTATAATTTTCTATTTAATTTTGCACTGTTTTTGACAAAAAACATGATAAGTAAAGCTATGAATCAGTGAGGAGTTGAGGATCCTATATGTGTAAGATTCTCTGCATTCTATCTTTGCTATTGCTACAATCCAATTTTAATTTCTTTGATTCTCTTTCTATTATATAATATTATTAAAAGGAGAAATAAAGAAATCGTTCCTCAAAACAACAACCAAAAACAAACAAACAGCAACAACAACAAAACAGTGGGTCTACTTAATGCTGATTATAAGTGCCTGCATGAAGGCAAATCTGCTAGAGTGTGGGCGGCTTCACAGGGGCCCATATAGCAGAGAAAATCAGATGGAGCACCCATCAATTGCCAGTGGGACTTCATGAGAACCTAACCTATCCATGTTTCATTCCTTTTTTTTTTTTTTGATTTTGTGCAGGTCTTATACACACAGTTACAGCCTGTAAATTCATTTATGCAATGATGGTGTCATTTCTGGCAAATACTGTTTCACCACAGACGTTCACTATCTGGGGCATTTATAATCATTTCTGCCTCTTAAAGTCTTTGATTACATTGCATTTTGAGAGAAGTCTTGCTACTTCTTTCCTGAGAGGCATGCCTGGAGCCATGCTTATGGCTTTTCCAGCTTAGTTTCTATTGCTCATAATTTCTGGGGCTTGTGCTACTGACAATTACATCTAAATGTGCCTGGTGTATCTGTCAGAGTTTCTATTGCCATGATAAAACTCCATGACAAAAAGCAACCTTGTGATGAAAGCATATATTTTATCTTACAGCTTGTATTCCATCATTTAGGAAGTTAGGGCAGAAACTCCAGGCGGGAATCTGGGTCAGGAGCTGATACAGAGGCCATGGACGAGTGCTGCTTACCAGCTTGCTCTCTTATAACTTGCACAACTCGCTTTCTTTCTAAGACCCAGGATGAACATCCCAAGAGTAGCATCTCTCACAGTGAGCTGTGCTCTTCCAAATAAGTGACCAATGCTCTCCATTGGTCAAGAAAATGTCCCAAAGGCCAATCTGGTGCATACATTTTCTCAATTGAGGTTTCCTTTTCTAAAATGGCTCTAACTTCTGCCAAGTTGAAACAAAACTAGGCAGCACACCCTGTGAGCTGAATTAGAGGAAATTATTTTACAGAACAAGATAGAAAAGAGGCCCTAGGAATGCTTGAAGGTGTGTGTACAGTGGGATGAAGCTGTTCCAGACCAATGTTCATATTTGGAAATGAGTGTGAATGGCAGGGGCTTAACTCCTATAAAACTTAGTCTTGGTGCATTGCTGTTCCAGGAACACCTTCCTTGACCTTACCACCCAGCTTTACACTATCATTTTCCCAAGAAGGGATTGTTTGGTTTCTGAATCTCTCTGCCCAGTGTCCTATTCTGTCTCTGTGATCCTTAAAAAAATTGCCCAAATCTACTTTCCTTGCAGTTTCTGTTTGCTACTTCAAAATAAAGTTTCATATCTTCCATGAAGGAAGTTTGGGATGCTACCAAATTTCTGTTAGCCTTGAAGAAAATCTAATATAATGTCACATCCAGTAGCTTAGCTCAGTGATAATCTATATACACTGAAGGAAATTGTCTTCATTGTAGTTACTCTAAGAGAGCTAGAATATATCATTATAACCTGTATATAATTACTCACCATTTTATATAATTTAAAGAACAAAATTCTCTTCTGGTCTCAAAAAGGATCATGACAAAATGTAGTTACACTTTCTATAACCCATAATTGCTACTTCAAGACACTAGGCTAGACTTACATCTCTATTGCTAGGATATGTTCTATAATAGGATATGTTCATGCTTCCTTAATCTCTTCTTAAATAATAGTTTCTACATTTATTGACACCTTTTATACTTATACACGCAAATTGTGGTTGTGGTTTGCTTCTATTCAGCAAGTATGTCTGTATGTCTCTATGTATGTATGTATCTGTGTATCTATCTATCTGTCTATCTATCTATCTATCTATTATCTATCTATCTACAGATTTATATTTATACCTCAGACCTTACATGTATGTATGGATGTATTTGTTTATCTATTATCTATCTATATTTGTCTATGTGTTACCTACCTATCTCTCCAGAAAGAAAGAATGAGGGGAAACAATAATGATTGTGTTATATTTATAGATCTCTCTATTTTTTATTGTCCCACCTTATTTTTATTCCTCCATCTCTTATATCATGAATTCTAATTGGTTTTAATAATAAAAACCCAGAGTCATATATCAAGATAAATTCTGAAAGATCAGAGAAGTAAAGGAGTAGCCAAAGTTACCTCTTACCTCCATGACTCTTCAGACCAAAAAGGGCAGAGCTCCTGTCTCTACCCGCCTTATGTTCCTCCTTATGTTCCTCTCTCTGCCCAGCTATATCACTTCTTGTCTCCTGTCTGTACAGACCTACAGACCCTCTATGGTTAACTAATGGCTAGCTCCACTTTCTGATCTTCAGGCAAGCTTTATTTGTTAGAGCACAAACAAAATATCATCATAATCTCTCTTCGTCTTCCTTGCTTTCTTTAAAAATAGTAACTTTGGATTTAGAATTTATAGAAAAATAATACTAGGATCACACCAATTTCTTTACTCAGAATCCTCTAGGTTCACACATTCCCTCTACCCTAAACAGTTCACAAAGCACTTCATAGTGACCACAGCATATATACTACAATTTGATTTATGTAATTCATACCCTTTTTCTGATCCTCACACCAGTGAGTTTTTTCTCTCACCTTAAATATCAATTTCTTAAATGTAATTCCTTGAAATAAGTTCATAGAATTTTTACCATCCTTCTTTATTATCAAAGATTTTCCTCCCTCTCTCTGGTTACTAACTGAATACCAGAGGGAAACAGAGAGGGGAGATAGTTACAGGAAAAAAGAAGGCAAGAGGAGAAGGGAAGGAGAAAAAGGAGGGAAGAAAGAGAGAGAGGAAGAGAAAGAAAGAGGCAAAAGACAGAACCAATGAGATCTGTTCAAAAATTCTATTACATTTTGAGTCCTGAATAATACGTAGGCATATTCATAGTTAAAATCTCATCAGGTAGGACTTGTGAGTTTCTCAACAATGGGTTTTGACTCTCAACTGAAAGGTTCAAGTTTAGTACATATGGCAAGTATACAAATACATCTCTTATTCCATGTCATCACTTTCTCTTCCCCACAGTTGCATACTCCCACTGAGGTCACTTCCTTGTCAGTAGTAAAACTGTAATGTCTGCTCATATGAAAAGCATTGCACCGTGCCTGGGAGTGTCTGTAGAAGTTGATGAATATTATTGCTTTCTCATTTCACCTTTTCTTCTATCACATCATTTTGTTCCTGTATTCCGTTAATAAGCCGAGATTGACCGGTATAAAAACAGATGTCTGAGTTTAAATTGAACTAATTTCTTTACTAGCTTATAGTTATATTCCAACAAGGGATGCATAAATGAATAGGTTACTAACTTTTTAGATACACTTTCAGAGGATGGCTCATTTATACATGGTAGACTGATTGAAAGGAATTAATTAACATACTGAAAATATTCCATTGGAACATTATTTCTAGAATAGGTGCATTTTGATATCAAGTACCACTGTGTTTGTCCTCGGGTATACCAGTTCTTAAATCTCTAAGCTACACATTTGTACTTCTTCTTGATGAGATTTAAATTTTCCAAAATCTCACCAAAGTCCTTATTTCCTAAATTTTAATTCATTGTTCATCCTCTTAAAAAATAGTAGTATACTATATTTTAGAATTGACACCTCAAACAGATACTTTTTTAATATATGATAAGAATGTGTGGTGATATTTTTGTTTGTGATCTAACAAACAAATCTTGCCTGAAGATCAGAGTGCAGAGTTAAGCCACTAGTTAGCGATAGAGGCCAGACAGAGGTGGCACACACCTTTAACCTCAGCATTCGGGAGGCAGAGGCAGGTGGATCTCTGAGTTCACTCACCCTTGGCTACACAAAATTGATCTACTTTGAAAGAGAAACATTACCAGGAAGTGGTGGCACAAACCTTTAATCCAAGCACTTGGGAGGAGGAAACAGGAAGTAATAAGGTTGAGCAGAGGGAAGAATATAAGGCAGAAGGAGACAGGAGCTCAGACTCTTTCAGGCAGAGGAGTTGGCCAGTTAAGAGGTGGTGGCTGTGACTTGCTCTTTTGTCTCTCTGATCTTTCAGCATTTACCCCCATATCTGACTCCAGCTTTTTATCATTAAGACCAATTAGGATTCGTGCAACAAGAATGGACACCATTGATACTCCAAGAAGTCTAGCACATAATTTCACTTTGCTTTAAATAATAAAATATTAAGTGAGTTTCTTATCTACATATTCTTACCTGCTAATCATTTGAATATAGTCCAAGATTTAAAAATGTATATAATTTTGTCTTCTGCTTGGAATTCTAAATTAGAAATATACTTGAGAGATAAAGCTTGAGATATTTTACGACCTAAGCTGTTATTATTAGATTGATACATTTCAAGATGTGTGTATAGTTTAAACACGTGCCCCAGCTGTCACCTGTGTCAAGACAAAAAAAAATTTGATGTCTATTAAGCAAATAAGGTACAAGTATGCATGCTTAGATATTTTGAAGAATTTCTATGGTATCTATTATTTTATCTCTCAAAATTGTATTTTTATCTTTTCCACTGAATAACTTTGCAAAAATAATTATCCAAATAATGGTTAAAATATAATTTTATTTTATAGTGATCATCTCATATTCTCTCTAGTGTGCCAACCTTAACTTTATTAACTGTTATTTTGAATTAGAACAAAATGATCTGCCAACATAATAACATCTAATTACAAAAGAGACAAACCTTGAAAATAAGCATTTTTAGGTATACATTCAAAAACAATGTGTAATTTAGTATATAATATTTAATGTAAAAGTAGAAAAGAAAAGGGAACATTTCCCATGAATCAATGGCTCTTATTTGAAGTAAAAATTTTACATTTTTGGCATCATTTCTATTGGTTTCACACATTGTTATTAAAAATACACAGCATATGTTTTCACTTTTTTCTTTTATAAAAATAGTCTTATATATTTAATAAAAATGGATTAGAAAATCTCTCAACCCTCATCGGTGAAGTTTCTCTTTGCAGTAGATGGTGATTAATACAGAGAGCAACAAACCAGTTAGTATACAGAAAATAAGAAAATATGAAGTACTCAACTCTCACTGGACCATCTATATTGCACCCTGTCCCCACAAGGCTCAGGGATGTGATGAAAGAGCAGACAGGAAAGATTGTAAGAGTCAGAGGTAGTGGGTTTCCCTAGCAAAACAGTATTTGTCGGACATGACAGCAGTTGTACAAATAAACTCATAGCAGATGAGACTACACTCAAGATCTGAGGAAGATCAAGAAAAGCAAATTCATACCATGGAGGATTGGGGGTATTATGAAGTTGATGACTAATGTGCATGTGCATGTGCATGGGTGTGTGTGTGTGTGTGTGTGTGTGTGTGTTTGTGTGTGTGTGATAGAGAGATAGAGAGAGATGGAGACAGACAGACAGAGACAGACAGACAGAGACAGAAAAAGACAGACAGAGTTACTTTCTGTCTAGGATGATGACCCCAAGATGCTATCAATACTACAGTAGATGGTGCAATACCCATGAACATGTATGCAGTACTAAACGAACTCAGTGGGTATTAACTTGAGAGAAATAAGGAGGAGGAGCAGACAGACAGACAGATGAACAGACAGGTAGACAGAGACAGACAAACAGAGACAGAGAACAAACACATGAAGTTGGAAATGAAAAGGAGAGTGGAAAAGGAATTGAAAGGAAAGGAATATGGGAGGAATTGACCCTAAACACTTCTTGTGAATGCATAAATTATTAAATAAAATGTTTAATTAAAATATTAGGAGTATTTATTCAAATGAATCCTCTCATTCATCTCAAGTCATTCTTATTTTTTTTTTCTGAGAAGGAAAGTGTTTACTTGGCTTACACTTCCATATCACTGTTCATCATTGAAGGAAGTCAGGACAGGAACCTGTAGGCAGGAGCTGATGGAAAGGCCATGAAGGAATACTACTTGCTAGCTTCCTCCCCATGGCTTACTCAGCCTGCTTTCTTATAGAACCCAGGACCACCAGCGCAGGGATTGCACCACCCACAGTTTGCTGGGCCATACCCACCAATCACTAAGAAAATGCCCTACAGGCTTGCCTACAGCCCAATCTTATGGAGGCATTTTCTCAGGTGAGGCTCCCTCCACTCAGATGATGCTAGTTTGTGTAACGTTGACACAAAACTAGCCAGCACAATCACTGTGGCTTTTTTCAAGCAACCTTACTGTTATTTCCACCTCTTCCCCTCCATCCCCATTTGTATTGACTACATTCTTTCCATTCCAATGAAAACCTCCCCTGTTTTCACTATTTCCCCTCACATCACTTGTATATATTTTTTCCTTTTATTTTATTTTACAATACCAGTCAGTTCTACATATCAGCCACGGTTTCCCTTGTTCTCCCCCCTCCTGCTCGCCTCCCCTTCCCCTCAGCCAACCCCCCATTTCCACCTCCTCCAGGGCAAAGTCTCCCCCAAGGACTGAGATCAACCTGGTAGATTCAGTCCAGGCAGTTCCAATCCCCTCCTCCCAGACTAAGCCAAGCGTCCCTGCATAAGCTCCAGGTTTCAAACAGCCAACTCATGCAATGAGCACAGGACCCGGTACCACTGCCTAGATGCCTCCCAAAAAAATCAAGCCAATCAATTGACTCACCTATTCAGAGGGCCTGATGCAGTTGGGGGCCCCTCAGCCTTTGGTTCATAGTTCTTGTGTTTCCATTCGTTTGGCTATTTGTCCCTGTGCCGTATCCCACCTTGGTTTCAACAATTCTTGCTCATATAAACCCTCCTCTTTCTTGCTAATTAGACTCCCGGAGCTCCACCCAGGGCCAAGCAGTGGATCTCTGCATCTAGATCCCTCAGTCATTGGATGGGGTTTCTAGCAAGTCTATTAGGGTCGTTGGCCATTCCATCACCAGAGTAGGTCAGTTCCGGCTGTCTCTAGACCATTGCCAGCAGTCTATTGTGGGCATATCTTTGTGGATTTCTGTGGGCCTCTCTAGAACTTTGTTTCTTCCTTTTCTCATGTGGTTTTCATTTACCATGGTCTCCTATTCCTTGTTCTCCCTCTCTGTTCTTGATCCAGCTGGGAGCTCCCGCTCCCACAGGCTCTCTTTCCCTCGCCCCTTGCCCTTCATTACTCCCACTCATGTCCAGGTTGTTCATGTAGATCTCAGCCATTTCTCCGAAATTGGGTGATCCTCATGTCTTTCTTGGGGCCCTGTTTTCCAGGTAGCCTCCCTGGTGATGTGAGTAGCAGTCCAGTCATCCTTGTTCCACCTCTAGTATCCTCCTATGAGTGAGTACATACCATATTGGTCTTTCTGAGTCTGGGTTACCTCACTCAGGATGATTTTTTCTAGATCCATCCATTTGCCTGCAAACCTCATTGTTTTTTTAATGTCATTGTTTTTCTCTGCTGAGTAGTATTTCATTGTGTATATGTGCCACAATTTATTTATCCATTCTCCAGTTGAAGGGCATCTAGGTTGTTTCCAGGTTTTGGCTATTACAAACAATACTGATATGAACATAGCTGAGCAAGTGCTCTTGTGGTATGATTGAGCATTTCTTGGGTATATGCCCAAGAGTGGTATAGCTGGATCTTGGGGGAGATTGATTCCCAATTTTCTAAGAAAGCACAATATTGATTTCCAAAGTGGTTGTACAAGCTTGCATTCCCACCAGCAGTGGAGGAGAGTTCCCCTAGGTTACACATCCTCCCCAGCATAAGGTGTCTTCAGTGTTTTTGATCTTAGCCATTCTGACAGGTGTAAGGTGGTATCTCAGAGTTGTTTTGATTTGCATTTCCCTGATGATTAGGGATGTTGAGCAATTCCTTAAATGTCTTTCAGCCATTTGAGTTTCCTCCGTTGAGAATTCTCTGTTTAGTTCTAAAGCCCATTTTTTAATGGGACTGTTGGTGGTTTTGATGTCTATTTTTCTTGAGTTCATTATATATTCTGGATATCAGTCCTCTGTCAGATGTGGGATTGGTGAAGACCTTTTCCCATTCTGTAGGCTGTCACATTGTCTTGTTGAACTTATACTTTGCCCTACAAAAGCTTCTCAGTTTCAAGAGTTCCCATTGATTGATTGTTTCTCTCAGTGTCTGCGCTACTGGTGTTATATTTAGGAAGTGATCTCCTATGCCAATGCGTTCAAGACTACTTCCTACTTTCTCTTCTAGCAGGTTCAGAGTAGCTGGATTTATGTTGAGGTCCTTGATCTACTTGGACTTAAGTTTTGTGCAAGGTGACAGATATGGATCTACTTGCAGCCTTCTACACGTTGATATCCAGTTATGCCAGCACCATTTGTTGAAGATGCTTTCTTTTTTTCCATTGTACACTTTTGGCTTCTTTGTCAAAATTTATATGCTCATAGGTGTGGGGATTAATGTCAGGGTCTTCAATTCGATTCCATGGGTCCACATGTCGGTTTTTATGCCAATACCAAGCTGTTTTTATTACTGTAGCTCTATAGTAGAACTTGAAGTCAGGGATTGTGATGCCTCCAGAGGTTGTTTTATTGTACAGGATTCTTTTGGCTACCCTGGATTTTTTGTTTTTCCATATGAAGTTGAGTATTATTCTTTCCAGGTCTGTGAAGAATTGTGTTGATATTTTGATGGGGATTGCATTGAATCTGTAGATTGCTTTTGGTAAAATTGCCATTTTTACTATGTTGGTCCTGCCTATCCATGAGCATGGGAGATCTTTCCATTTTCTGACATCTTCTTCAATTTCTTTTTTCAGGGACTTAAAGTTCTTGTCATATAGGTCCTTCACTTGCTTGGTTAGTGTTACCCCAAGGTATTTTATGTCATTTTTGGCTATTGTATAGGGTGATGTATCTCTAATTGCCTTCTCAGCTTCTTTGTCCATTGTATATAGGAGGGCTACTGATTTTTTGAGTTGATCTTGTATCCTGCTATGTTGCTGAAGGTGTTATAAGCTGTATCAGTTCCTGGGTGGAATCTTTGGGGTCTCTCAAGTATACTATCATGTCATCTGCAAATAGGGAAAGCTTGCCTTCTTCCGTTCCAATTTGTATCCCCTTAATCTCCTTATGTTGTATTATTGCTCTGGCTAGAACTTCAAGTACTATATTGAATAAGTATGGGGAGAGTGGACAGCTTTGCCTCATTCCTGATTTTAGTGGAATTGCTTTGAGTTTCTCTCCATTTAATTTGATGTTGGTATGTTGGCTTGCTATAAATTGCCTTTATTAAGTTTAGGTATGTTCCCTGTATTCCTGATCGCTCCAAGACCTTTATCATGAAGAGGTGTTGGATTTTGTCAAATGCCTTTTCTGCATCTAGTGAGATGATCATGTGGTTTTTTCTTTGAGTTTGTTTATATGGTGTATTACATTTTTGAACTTTTGTATGTTGAATCTCCCTTGCATCCCTGGGATGAAGCCTACTTGATCATGGTGGATAATTTTTTGATGTGTTCTTGGAGTCTGTTTGCCAGTATTTTATTGAGTATTTTTGATTAATGTTCATGAGGGAGATCGGTCTGTAGTTCTCTTTCTTTTTTGTATCCTTGTTTGGTTTAGGAATCAGGGTGATTGTAGCCTTGTAGAAGGAATTTGGTAATGTTCCTTCTGTTTCTATTGTGTGGAACAATTTAGAGAGTATTGGTATTAACTCTTCTTTGAAGATCTGGTAGAATTCTGCACTGAAACCATCTGGTCCTGGGCTTTTTTTTGCTTGGGAGACGTTTAATACCTGTTTCTATTTCCTTAGAAGTTACTGGAGTATTTAAATAGTTTATCTGGTTTTGATTTAACTTAGGTATGTGGTACCTATCCAGAAAATTATCAATTTCTTTTAGGTTTCCCAGTTTTGTGGAGTGGAGGTTTTTGAACTATGACCTGATGATTCTCTAGATTTCCTCAATGTCTGTTGTTATGGCACCCTTTTAATTTCTGATTTTGTTGATTTGTATTCTCTCTCTCTTTCTTTTGGTTAGTTTGGATAAGGGCTTGTCTAGCTTGTTGATTTTCTCAAAGAACCAACTCTTTGTTTCATTAATTTTTTTGTATTGTTCTCTTTGTTTCTATTTTATTGATTTTACCTCTCACTTTTATAATTTCCTGGCGTCTATTCTTCCTGGGAGACTTTGCTTCTTGTTCTAGAGCTTTCAGGTGTGCTGTTAAGTCACTAGTGTGAGATTTCTCTAACTTCTTTATGTGGGCATTTTAGTGCTATGAATTTCCCTCTTAGCACTGCTTTCACAGTTTCCCATAAGTTTGAGTATGTGGTGTCTTCATTTTCGTTGGTCTCTAGGAAGTCTTTAATTTCTTTCTTTATTTCTTCCTTAACCCATTGGTGATTCAGTTGAGCATTATTCAGTTTCCATGAGATTGTAGGTTTTCTGTAGTTTTTGTTGTTGTTGAAATCTAACTTTAAACCATGGTGGTCTGATAGAACACAGGAGGTTATTCCAATTATTTTTTATCTGTTGAGATTTGCTTTGTGGCCAAGTATGTGTTTGATTTTAGAGAAGCTTCCACGGGGTGCTGAGAAGAAGGTATATTCTTTTTTGTTAGAATGGAATGTTCTGTAGATATCTATTATGTCTATTTGGGTCAAGACATCAGTTAAGTCCTTTATTTCTCTGTTAAGTTTCGATTTGGGATATCTGTTCAGTGGTGAAAGTGGGGTGTTGAGATCTCCCACTATTAATGTGTGTGGTTTTATATGTGGTTTAAGCTTTGGTAATGTTTCTTTTACATATGTGGGTGCCCTTGTGTTTCGGGCATGAATGTTCAGAATTGAAACTTCATCTTGGTGGATCTTTCCTGTGATGAGTATGTAATGTCCTTCTTGATCTCTTTTGATTGATTTTAGTTTGAAGTCTATTTTGGTGGATATCAAGATGGCTACACCCACTTGTTTCTTAAGACCATTTGATTGGAAAGTCTTTTCCCAGCTTTTTATTCTTAGGTAGTGTCCGTCTTTGAATTTGAGATGTATTTTTTGTATGAAGCAGAAAGATGGGTCCTGCTTTCGTATCCATTCTGTAAGCCTATGTCTTTTTATAGGTGAATTAAGTCCGTTGATATTAAGGGATATTAATGACCAGTGATTGTTCATCCCTGTTATTTTTTGGTGGTAGTGTGTGGGCACTTCTCTTCTTTGGGGTTTATTGCTGTGGCTTTATCTATTGCCTGTGTTTTGGAGTGTGTATCTGACTTCCTTAGGTTGGAATTTTCCTTCTAGTGCTTTCTGCAGGGTTGGGTTTGTGGATAAGTATTGTTTAAATCTGGCTTTGTCTTGGAATGTCTTGTTCGTTCCGTTTATGATGATTGAAAGTTTTGCTGGGTATATTATTCTTGGCTGGCATCCATGGTCTCTTAGTGTCTGCATTACATTTGTCCAGGTCCTTCTGGCTTTCAAAGTCTCCATTGAGAAATTGGGTGTTATTCTGATGGGTTTGCCTTTATAGGTCACTTGGCCTTTTTCCTTTGCTGCTCTTAATATTCTTTCTTTATTCTGTACATTTAGTTTTTTAATTATTATGTGGCGAGGGGACTTTTTTGGGGGGTTTAGTCTGTTTGGTGTTCTTTAGGATTCTTGTATCTTCATAGGCATTTCCTTCTTTAAATTGGGAAAGTTTTCTTCTATGATCTTGTTGAATATATTTTCTGTGCCTTTGAGTTGGTATTCTTCTCCTTCTTCTATCCCCATTATTCATAGTTTTGGTCTTTCCATGGGGTCCCAAATTTCTTGGACATTTTGGTTCATGACTTTGTTGGCTTTAGTGTTTTCTTTGACTGATGAATCTATTTATTCTACTGTATCTTCAATGCCAGAGATCCTCTCTTCCATCTCTTGTATTCTGTTGGTTATACTTACATCTGAAGTTCCTGATCGTTTACTCAGATTTTCTATTTCCAGCATTCCCTCTGTTTGTGTCTTCTTCATTTTTTCTATTTCCCCTTTCAGGTCTTGGACTGTTTCCTTCATTTGTTTCATTGCTTTTTCATGATTTTCTTTCAGTACTTTATTGCTTTTTTTCCAGGACTTTATTGTTTTCTTCTAATTTGTTTTCCCTTTCCTCTAGTTGTTTATAGCATTCTTCCATTTTTTTTGTCTTTTCCTTTACACAAGCCTCTACCTTCTTCATGATGTTATTCATAAGGCTGTTTTCTTCTGCTTCTTCCAATTTTTGATGTTCATGTCTAGATGTTGGAGGTGGGCTAGGTTCTGGTGATGCTGTATTGCTCTTCATTTTGTTGTATGTATGACATCTGCCCATCTCCTTGTGGTTTGTTCTTGGCCTTATCAGTGCACTTGGCTCAGAAAGACCTGACAGATTCAGGAAGTTTCTCTCTCTTGTCCAGATGGGAGCTCTCTTGTCCAAATGGGAACTCCGGGGCAAGATGGAAGCTCTTGTCCAGAAGGGACGTCCAGGGCAGGATGAGAGCTTTCTTTGGTCCAGAAGGGAAGTCTGGGGCAGGATGGGAGCTCTCTCTCTCTGGTCCAGAAGGGAAGTCTGGGACAGGATGGGGATATGCTGAGATCTTGATCCATTTAGAGTTTGAGTTTTAGATCCATTGTAGCAGAATTCAGGGTGGGAGGAAATACAAATTCAAATTACATTGACATTTCATTTTAACACAGTCATAATGGATAAGATCATCCTTAAAAGTATTGACAACAAAAGATGGTGTGGATGAGGGGAAGAGGAACACTCACTGTGAATATCAGCATGGAGATTCCTTAAAAATCTAGACAGAGGATTTGTTTCCATATATTCTTGGATCATAGTACACAGAAATTGGACTGGCAAAAAGAAAATAAAGTTGGCTAGGTAGAAAAGGGGTTGGATCTTAGAGTAGTTGCAGGGAGGGAAGATATTATCAAAATACATTGCATGAAATTCTCAAAGAACTAATAAAATTTTAAAAATATGAAGAGGATAAGAAACTTAGAGAAGGATTTGTAATATGGAAGTGAAGAGAAAGTAGGAAGAGGGAGTAAGATATAGTTATTATCAAAATAGATTGACTACATGTATAAAATTCTCAGTAAAATACATTTAAAACAAAGTACAATGAGTAAAAAAAAATAAGTAATAGCAGAAATAGTGGTGTTACAACTTCAGTTTTTCTTTACAAACTGAGCATATTAAAACTTTTAATATCAGTGTAGTAATTATAAATTATAAAATCATATGAGCTAATATTTTATAACTTTGTCTTATTCTTATCTATAAAATACACAGCTCTAGTAATTTTGGCATTAAATAATTGCTATAGTGTTTGTTGAAGATGGGAACTTGTTTTCCCTAAGGAAATATTCTAAAATTACCAAGGGAAGTTTCATTTTTAAAATATCTTCTCATCATCTACCAGTACACTTATGTTGTTTTTCTCTATTAAACTATTTTTTTCATGACATTATTCTATTTCTAAAAGAAGTCCTTCTGAATAAAAGTATGCTTATTATATTTTAACAAAATAAGAGCTTGTTTTTCTTATGTATTATCTTCTAAAATTATAAGCAAAATAAGCTCATATTTTAATACAAAGACATAAGATTCTATAATTTTGTGAATTATATAATAGAATTGTTTACTTGTCCATTTCTTCTTTTAAAAAAATTATACATACATGACATTATTTCATCTATTCATCTAAAGAGCTATAGTGGCATTCAATAAACCCCAGATACCTATAGTACATAAATTAAGAATTGCGACATATGGTTACACCTGTGAAGTAGCTTGTAGTATGATGGTAATTACTGTCACCATGCACTATATGCTTTGCATTTTAGAGACCTTTGCACAAATGTACTCATATACTTTTTAATCACTTTTGTCTAGCTTTTTGAGCACAGCATAGTTGTTTTGAGATTTACTCATTTGTCTATTTTTTGCCTTCTATTGGTGAATGAGAGCATTTCATTGTACAGCTGTGTTGTGCTTTATCATCATTACCAAGAACTTTGTGTTTATATACCATTTTAAACTATTGCTATTATAGTGGCTGTAAATATTTCTGTACTTGTTTTGCATCGACATGTGGCTCCATTCCTTCAAGATAAATACTCAAGCATAGTTGCTGAGGGCTATTATTCTATACCTGTGAAACAGCATCTAATTGTCATTTTCATTTACTGATGAAATGAAACATAATTCTACATGTCTATGTTGAGCAAATATCTTCTATTAATGATTTAGTTGTTAAATTTGTACCTGACTTAATGTCTTTGTTTAAATAACTGAATTGAAGTGTTCTTTCTTGTGGAATACTTATTTAACTATGCAAAGATGTGTTGCATTTGTTTAACTATGTAAAGATGTGTTGCAGTTGTTTAATTATGCAAAGATAATTTGGTATTTTATATTTCATGCCTAAGACACCTGATTGATCTAATAAAAAGCTGAATGGACAATAGCCAGGGAGGAGTTATAGGCAGGACTTTCAGGCAGGGAGAGTAATAAGGAGGAGGGATTTAGCTTTGAAAGAAGAAATAAAAGAGACACCATAGAGACAAGGGGGCAGCTAGACAGACATGGAGGAAGCAGTATAGTAATAAATACAGAATGAAAGAAAGGTAAAAAGCTTTGAGGCAAAAATGTAGATGAATAGAAACAGGTTAAATGAAGTTAAATGAGCTAGTGGAACAAGCCTAAGCTGAGGCCAAGCATTCATAACTAATTAGAATTCTCAGTGTCATTATTTGGGAGCTGTTTGTTGGCCCAAAGAAAATTCCAACAATAGTTCTTTACTCCTTAGGTGCAAGTCCTTTGTTGTTGATATGTTGGACAAATATTCTTTTCAACCTTATCCAGCTGTTCCTATGCCATATATTGAAGTGATTATCTACATCCATTTGTGGTATCAGTTTTCCTCTTTTCATTTAAGTTTCTCATTTAAGTGGTTTTCTGGTACTTGGCCCTGCAAACAGTACACATACACCATAGCCTTTCTGTCATCATTCTGATGCTACGACCCATTAATGTAGTTCTTCATGTTGTGGTGACACCTCAGCCATGAAATATTTCATGGCTACTTCATAACTGTAATTTTTCTACTCTTTCAATATAATGTAAATATCTGATATACAGGATATCTGACATTTGATACCGAAAGGGGTCACAACCCACTGGTTGATAACCACTTTCTAACGCTTAGAACGAAGTTTATTACAGTTTTCTGACAGAAAGAGCAAACAATTTTAGAAGCACTTTTCACTGTTTTTAATCTCCCAAGAGATGGATACTAGTATATTAGAGACTATTTATGTTGATCACAATCTATTGAATTTATTCAAATGCTACCAAATTTTGATCATGTACTAGTATACTAGAGTCTATTTCTGTTGACCACAGTCTATTGAAGTTATTCAAATGCTACCAAATTTTGATCATATTTTTCCAGTTGATGGAAATTTCAAGCTCCATTTCACTTCTATTTACTTTTACTCTAGGGTAGATTTATTCCAAAAGATAAGCCTGTAAGTATGCACATGTGTTCACTGCTAATCACTCAAGAAATCCAATGGCACAAGGACATGTTTTAGGTACAAGGAGAAAGAGAAATTTATTAGGAAAGCTGCCAAATAGAAGACCATCCCTAAGAAAACTTACCTTCAATGTGTTTTGTTAGCACTAGGCTTACTCTCAAACAGGTATCAGATAGGCAGCCATCAGAGTATTATCTGTAGGTCTTTGGATATTCTGGGTCTGCTGACTGAAAGAAAAACATCTCATTCCAAAGTCTTATGACTTCTGAATTTTCAGTTCCTTTTCCAAGAAACAGTTAACTGTGAAGTTATTTGTTAGGATCATGAAAAGCATTGTTTCCACAGAAGACAGGGAAAGGAAGAAAGGTCTTTATTCCAGAAAGATGGGGAAAATGAGAAAAGAAACTTGCTCTGAGAGGATAAAGAGATGATACTCCCCAAAGAATAGTTTTCACAGGATTTGGTGGCTTCAAGAAAAAGTGTCATCTTCAGTAAAGTTGGCAGGAAATGAGGAGTGCATTGCCCAGCTCTGCAATTTTCAAAATTAGTGACTTATTAAAAAACTGAAAGCAAATATAACTAAGAAGTTATTTGGGTATATTTAATTTTATTGTTTTTCACATTTAATGATGTTTGTTTTAAGGACTGTCACTGTTACTGCACTGTACAAATGACTCAAACAACCAATTCCATGGTCAAATATGCTTTATTCTTACCATGAACACAATTTGGTGTTCAATAAAATTCTCTTATAGTCTTACAGCATTTTGTTTCTATACCTCCAGGGCTTATTTGTTCTGAAATCAAATTTTTTTCTAAAGTTTGTCTTTGAATATGTTCATATTAATTAGTATGAAGAGGTTGTAGCCTATTACATTTACATAACTACCAATGGTCTAGTAGTATAGTATTTCTATTACTTATGAGTTTTGGGATTTAAGTTATTAATTTTGATTAATTAAATAGCCTAGAGGTTTGTCGATACAATCTTTTCTCTCTGAGATAGAGTTATAGGTCATTTCACTGAAACAATTACTAATTTTTGAACTTACTGTAATTTCTATGTATTATTTTCTAATAATCTTCACATTGTGACCTATACAGTAAACTGCAATGATTGTATTCCAACATCCAGGTGATCACAGGTGAGAGTGTTCATCGACCTGCCAACAGGGCTTTCCTGTTTTCTCCAGATTCTTGCTTATTTTATTTTCATGTTCAGTTTTCTCTAAGCTTCTGGTGAAATTTGTTATTTCCCTCTTCTTTCTTCTCCTAAAATACAGTCCTCCTGATCTGATAGTTATTTTTGTCATTATTGCTGATTTCTAGCAATCTACAATGGTGTTCTTGACTTTCTGTTCAAAGGATTTACCAATATAAAGGATATGATCAAACTAACTTTACTTGAGGGCATTCCCTTTCATAACTTCAAATCATTTTCCGGGTGCTGTTTGTAGCCTTCCTCTTGTATGAAATGCAGGTTACCTCTCAAGCCTTTGTGCTCTATGTTATGTAGTCAATACTTCCTTTTTTTTCAGTTAGCATAAGCCTCAAGTAACGAAGATAACTGATACAAAATTATAGTCCTAATTTAAGATTCATTTGAAATTTTCTTCCTCTCCTGTCTTGTTTCTTAAGATGGATACTGTGAAGTGAAGGAGACATCACTGGCTTTCATTCTATACTCTAGTACTTTTCTTCCTCACTTTGGGTTAAAACTGGGCGAACAGGAGGAGTTGTACATGAATAGATGTGGTGGTTTGAAAGAAAATGGCTCCTGTAGGGATTATGGCTGTTAGGAAGTATGGCCTTGCTGGAGGAAATGTGTCACTGTAGGAGTGGGCATTAAAATCTCCTTTGCTTAAGCTATGCTCAGTGTGACACACAGTTCACTTCCTCTTGCCTTTGGAAAGATGTAGAACTCTCAGCTCCTTCTCCAGCACTATGTCTACCTGGATGCCACCCACCATGATGATAAGGGATTAAACCTCTGAACTGTAAACTAGCTTCAGTTAAATGTTTTTCTTTATAAGACTTTCCTTGGCCATGGTTCTCTTTACCATAATAGAAAACCTAACTAAGATAATAGGGTTTCATTGTCATGGTTCCATCAGGGAAGTCTAGAATTGACTTCTCTAGGTTTAGCAATACTTAGATTTGACTCATTCTAGATTGAATAAAGGGTATTGTTTTTTATCTTTCCTTTGGTTTGTATGAAATTGAAATAATTCAATCTCTTCCAATTGGTTACCTAAGCAGTTATCACATGATCTTCAGGAATTCCAGCTCACTTCTAGCTTTTTTTTCTATTGAGAAAAACTCATTATTTCAAAAAAATCCATAGACAGCATCTAAAATCTTCATCATCATTGGACATGTCTCTGTCCAATGAGAAACATGCAGGCTCCAATGGAATTTTTATATCAATTCAGAATAAACTCTCAACTGTGTCATTATCAAAAGATCTCATGCACTCTATTCACCAATTCCTTAGATTCTGAATGCAATTAGTTTTCTACTCATGAAGTTTCCTATAACTAAGTTCTAGGGTGAGTACACCAAACTCTTAGAATGATCTGAACACTTCCTTTAAAAGAATCCCCATATCCCAGCTCACAGGAATTCTGGGTACCTTTACAGTTATTTAAAAATTTCCCCTCTCAGCTTCTCTATGGATTTGATAAGCTTAATTAAGACTCAGTAGATTAGTTTTCAGAACTTTCATTGTAAGGTCTTGCTTCAGTGACCATGCATGTCACTTTGAACTTCTGAGAGAAGTGTGCACAGTTTTTTTCCTTGAAGACATAATTGAAACTGAGATAGAAAGAGTCACATTTTATCTTTCTATTATATTATTATAACTATCTAAATTGAAGAGACAGCTATATTAAGGAATATATTAAAACTTTGTGTGATTCACAGAGTCACAGAAACTAACCACAACTCTATGACTTGGCCCTCTGTGTAGAAATAGGTTATCTAAGATTTCAAAAGTATTTAGCAAACTGATGTTAACTTTAGAAAATCTACTGTGTGAAAGAATATACAGCTCAGGATTCAGAAATGGAATGAAGATTCTTAGTTTCTGTATTACATAGAGATAAGACATGTGAAATGATTACTTTTTAGAATTAAGTGAGGTTTTCTATGATTTATTTTATAATAATCTTCATACCATGATATACATATTCAATTGCAGCAATTGTATGACCCAGGAAGATGAACAGAGGTGATATTACTTATCTAACTGATAGGCAATCGGTATTTGAAATCATCTATAGTACAGTTGAAATATTGGTCTGCAAGCATTGTTTTCATATGTGAACAATTTCTAGAATAAATTATACTGAGCATATTCATAACTCAGCACAGGTGTCTTAGCATACTATATGTGTTTATCTAGTTATAATTGTCTACTATTTTTATGCTTCCAGAAGGTAATATCTTAAATTTTGGCAAAGCTATTGAGTGGTGGACAATTATTTATGTGTAGTAAAGGTATTTGGCTTTAAAAAAAATCAAAGAAATGTTTATGCTTAATGCATACATATGACTTATAGGATTTCCCAATAAATTTAATTATTCCACTCTGGATTGTCAGTTTCTGAATGGTAGCACTTGACACAGATTAGGAGATGTATATATATATATATATATATATATATTTTAGGCACATCAAATACTTTTATAAAATTGACAACAATGATTACTTGTCACCTTTGAAGTAATTTTCAATTTTTATCTGAATATTTTAGACACATCAAATACTTTTATAAAATTGACAACAATAAACTTAAAATAATAAAAGAAATATGGCCTCTTATTACCACTACTTTTCTATGGTCATGCTTGCTGGGGAATCCTCTTTAAACATTTAGCTCTCTTATTCACAGTTATGTTATTTAAGCTGAGCCATAGTCACATTTTATCATTCTATTATATTATTATGTCTACCTAAATATGTTAGTTATGACAATAACTACATTAAAACTGTGTGATTCGCAGTCACAGAAACTGACTAGCACATCATGTTTCTGAGTGTATATGTAGTCATTATATATGAGTATGGATACAGTGTGATCAGTTGCCTCAAGCTCCTGTAGTAGTGTCCTGTGGATACTTCACCAAAATAGTTGCACAGTATCTTTAAGCTGTAATCCAGAATAAAACTTTCTTTCTTTTTTTTTTTTTTTTTTTTTTTTGAGACAGGGTTTCTCTGTGTAGCTTTGGAGCTTTCCTGGATCTCGCTCTGTAGACCAGACTGGCTGTGAACTTACAGAGATCTGTCTGACTCTGCCTCCAGAGTGCAGGGATTAAAGGTGTGCACCACCACTGCCAGGCTAGGCTAAATTTTTCCTTTCTTAGTGTTGCTTTTGTTAGGGTATTTTACCAAAGTAACTATACGTATGTAAAAAAAAAAATTAAAAAAAAAACAACAACAAATAAAAAACTCACTTTCTACAATAAACCCAGATTTTAACAAATACTCAAGCTAAAATCTTAATTCTGTGTTTTGTATTTACATATCCTGCCTGTGGATGAATTTATTTGTGGTCCTCTGAGTAACTTCTTGCCAGTTAGTAGCAATTTGAATTGTTATGTGAATTTCCACACTTACAAAGATTTGTGTATGAACAATTGTTAAAATAGAATGCCACTTAACTCCAAGTACTCAAAAAAGAAGACTAAGACTTGATGTGTAATTCCTCCAGGTACAAAGATGGTGTAGAAGCTCTTGATGCAGGAGAAAATAGGAAGATAAAAGACCTGCCAGTTCTGATGCATCCTCTCTACTTAGATGGCAATGAACGAGATCCCATGAATCAAAGCTAAATTCTGTAGAGTCAGAAGAAGTGGGGGAAATAAAGCAAAATGATACAATGCTTGATTTCACCATTTAAATTCCTTAAAAAGTTCTTGCATGTCTGACTCACATGGTCATATAATAAACATCGATTTAATTATAAAAACATAATTCGCCATTATCAAAGATACACAGTTTTTCAAAATTATTGAGAGGTCAATAAAGATTTAAATGCTAAATAAGAAAATAATTTTAATAGAAGAAATTCTTTTTAATGGAATAGCATTTGGTGTGATTAAAAAGAAAAATAAATCTTTTTGCATGGTTATTTCTTATATTTTTTTTGCATTTTTATTGGTCATTTTATTTTCATTTCTTTGTGTGTGTAATATGTAACTGCCAATTCTTTCCTAAGTGGTATGATAATATTCCACCTCCCAAGATTGATATCATATGCACATCATGGTTGGAAATAGGGAAAGACAAGCTGCTTTGTACAATAAAGTGGAAAGATTTTAAATTGTTGGAGGGAATGGGTATGGAGTCCCAGATGAGAGAAGATGAGGACCCAGCATGGCAAAGGAGGCAGAAGGTAGCCCTCAGGAGTAGGGCATTGCTGAAGAGTTTGAGAGAAATACATATACAAAGATGTGCTTATAAAAAGTGTTTGTGAAGGGATGTATGATACTCTGATTCTTGTTACTTGCAATTTTTTTTTTTTTAGAAAAACTCTAATTCTTTAGGAAGACTAGTGATAAATATTTGTGGGACCTGTGGTTACTGAAGTTTATATTTGTAGAGGGTGTGAAAGCTCAAAAGTAAGCAATGGACAAAACCAGAATATTGATCATGGAGGGTTGTTCCCTGAGGGAGGAAATGAATACCTGTTTTCCACTCAGAAGCCTGGGAGTGGATGTTGTTAGTGACTTTTGCTATCTGTTGGAGCCCACTAGTGTTCCTAGTTGTAGTACCCAGAAGGACTGCATGGGAAGTTGATTGGACCATGGGCTTGGGTACCAGGTGTTTGTAAGGGTCTAACTAGCAAGGAGGAGGTCTTTTGCTCCACCCCTTGGCATTGTTATAATTACCCCTTTGCAATAAAGCTCTGGGCCAGTGGATAACAATCCTGAGTCTACCCTGTGTTTCTCTCTGCTTCTTAACTAAGTCTATTATCCCTCAATCCCCAAATGTTCCTGGGTAAATAAGTGTGGGGGCTGGCCTCCCACAGCTATCTATAGAGTCAGGCCTCACTCAAACCCCCCAGAACGTTTATCCCAGACTCTCACTCCCTAGACCTTTATTTTTAGCTTTGTTTTTCAGTTAGTAGACCCATCTTTAGAGGAAATGCCACATGAATTTTATAGCCTGATGACTTCTATGCCATCATAGTCAGAGACCACACCAGATCTTAGGCCCTTGAGCTATAGAACCCATCTTTATGGTGGAGGTCACATGTTCTTTACAAAAGAGTTTCTGTGTAGTCTTGCCTTAAAATTTATTGCACACATTGATTTGGGATAATTGTTACCAGGAAATTTTTCCCCCAAAATTCTACTGGACTTAAATATGTCTAATATAAACTGGCCACATTGAAACAGGTTTCCATTTTGCCTCATGCAGATTATTTCTCTGTGGAAACACATATTAAGTTATTCATTTAGATAATAATTAGGCAGTGTGTTTCTAAAATGGCTTAGCCAGTATGCTCCTATGTGAGTATATGGGGACAGGTCTTCAGAGCTCCAACAATTCACCACTGTGTCATACTACATCTTGGTGATCATAAAACATTAAAGTAAGCCACAAATGAAAGGTAAGAGACTTCTGAGTTCTTTCTGGGAAATGCTCAAATCTCCATATATGTCCACATCTTTCTAGGTCTCCAGGAATATGTCAGAGTTTTCCAAAGCTCCTTATGATATTAGCCTTCCAAATTCCTCTTAAATTATTGGGTTAGAATCTTGTTTAACCTAATGTATGTTAAAGCATTTGAAAATTCTCAGTATTGATCCATTTCTAGAGGTGGCTGCTCTTGAGCACATCCATGGAGTTTCAGGCTTGTGTCCCTTGAGCAGATAGTGAGTCTAATAAAAAAGAAGGCAAGAATATTTACAGACTACTTCTAGGAGAAGCAACTCATTGTTGGTGGTGCCTTTGAGGTTGTTCCAAGTATGTTCTCCTGTGACTGCCAGGTTGCTGGTGATCAAAGATCCTTCCCAATCAGGCTGGAGACTTTCCCAAAGCTAGGCTGAGAAGGATGTGTATAGGTAGGCTGAAATGCCTCAGAGCATGCTTCTCTTACTGAGAGTCAGATGACTTCCTAAATAAAACAACCACATTTTGTATTGCTGGAGCACTTTGGCTAATTTCCAGAGTTCTGAAATGTTGTTTTTAATATTTTGCCTGGTTCTATTGCTTTTGTGAAATAAAAAAAAGGATTTTGGAGTCCTTACTCTGTTATTTCAAAAGCATTTAAAATAATTGCCTTTAAATTAGTTAATTAATATGTTATAATTCAGGCTGATAAACTAGTCATTATCAGTACATTCATAATTATGCTTTTGGATGCTGGGGAACAAGATTGTGAGTTGCGCAATAATTATGTATACCATTAGCACATAGTATTCTAGCAGAAATGTGGATATTTTGATAAAGATTTAAGTTGAGTTTTTGTCAGATATCCATTTTCTAAATTATTAATAAAATTTATAAAATATTTTACACTACAAATATTCCTTCTAAATAATTTAAAAATATTTAAAGTTCTACAGACCATAATTAATGAATCAAATTATCTTTCACAAGATAGCATAATTCTTACTTTCTTGGTATTTTTGTTTCTTTCGTTGTTTTTATCTCTGTTGCTGATGGTTTACAGTAACCATCCAAAATGATAGAAAACATAATAAAAATACTGAGTATTGCATTTATTTTTCTATAGGCTTTGCTACTTTCATGGTATAGACATTATTTTATTTGTAGAATACTAATATTTCCATTAGAGAAGTTGAAATGTGCCAACCCCATTTGTCCTTAAGATATTTTGCTCATATATATATATATATATATATATAATTTATATATATATATATATATATATATATATATATATATATATATATATATTACATTTAGGAAAACAGTAAACATTGTTAAATATGTGCATCACTTTGTGGCCCAATTTTCTATGAATTTCATTTAAATAATCCATCTTTTACCTGTTGTGGTTTATCCAGCTCAGTCAGATCTAAAAAATAAATTTTAAATAGGAGGTGGACCTCATATGCTGGGTGATGAACTTGTTTTTGCTTATCTAGAGAACACAAGAAACCATAAATAAGTTTAGGTGACACAAACATTTCTTGTGATTGCTGCAACCTCTGAATACTTAGTTGGTAGTCAACTTTGGTGGAAATTTAATTTCATAACACTCCATATCCTTGACTCCTAAGACTGACAATCCCCATTTGATATTAATGTAATCACTGAGTAGGTTCCTGAAGCCTGGGTTTCCAAGTCTTTAAATCTCTCTTCATTCTTCAGTAACTATTCTGTATGCATCTTCCCTCTGTTAATATATTTGTGAGTTTTTTAAAAGTTTCTATACTTACAAAGGTCTCATTTATCTTATTTCACAAAGATCTTGCTTTCTGGGAGACATCATATATTACAGATAATCATGTCCTAGTTTCACAAAGAACCAGTGGTACCAAGTGGTGATTTAACCAATGAAAAACTAACTTTCTGATTCAAAATTTAGTGTGTGTGTGTGTGTGTGTGTGTGTGTGTGTGTGTGTGTGTGTGTGTGTTGTGCTTTTTGTATCCTGCAGCTATTCATTGACCCACATGTGTAGGCAGGACTCTAAACACCTGACCATTAGTCTGTACACCACAAGAGATTTATAAAATCACTCAAGCCAGTACAAAACAAGGCAGCATAATTGCCAGCAGATAATGACCATAGTGAAGCAGCATTTCACATTGTCTTTGCAAGCATCAGTGTTTACTTACTGTTCATTCTGTGGCCTTTCAGCACCACATTATAACCACTAACTGCCTGCATATATTCATAAGACAATTTTCTTGTCTGCTATAAAAATGCATAGTTTTTTTGCAAAAGGCTTATTGTTTTAGCACACCCACAACCCTTATTATAAGCAAAGTATAACTTTCTCTGCTTGGTGCAATTTCTATAAAACACACACACACACACACACACACACACACACACACACACACACACACTTTGTAATTCTCTTATCCTCTCCAATATTTGATATGTTGTTAAGCACTTGGTATATTGACATGAAAAGGCCTGTGGCATAACCGGGTTATATGGAAAGCAGTTCAAACCCTCTGTGCCTGGGAGTTGGATAGATGCCTCAATAGTTAAGACCACTGGCCTTCCAGAAAGCCAGGGTTTGATTCCCCAAACCCACATGATAAACCACAACCTCTGTAACTCCACATCCCAGGTATCTGATGCCCTCTTCTGGCCTTCATGTCACTGTGAACAACAATATGGAAATTAATGCTCCCCCCCACACAGTGTGTGTGTGTGAAAAATGCCCGTGGGATGTGCAAAGTTTTGTAAACTGGTGTGCATACCAATGTGTACACACAGAGGCAGAGGACAAGAGGACAATGATTTCTTTTTTACTGTCACTGAACTTATATCTTACCCTGAAGCACCAAAGACCCTTCAGTTTGTGCACTGTCCTCCATCTCTGAGTTTACATGCATCCAAACTATGCTTGGTTTATTTTTTGTGTGGTGGTCTGGAGATTAAAATTCAGGGACTCATGCTTATACAGCTTACTTTCTTACCCACTTAGCCATCTCCTCAGCCTCTCTAAATTACCTCTTAATGCACAATGTTAAATAAAAGGAAAGTACCACAGAAATCTTGACTGCAAATGTTTGTAATAACATTAATTATACATGTTAGGAGATAGATATTATTTTAAGTTAATTACATATATTAATTCATTTAAGTTTCACAATGGCCTTGTGAGGCCAGTTTGTTTATTATATCTAATATCAGATGGAAAAATTAAGGTACAGGTGATTTACTTAATCATCTAAAGATCATAGAAGCCAGACATTAAGGATTCACACTCTTCCTATTTTACTTTATAGGAAAACATACTTGGAAAGAGAAAAAAGGAGGAGGAAAAATAAAGAAATAATGATTTCATGGTCCTTGTTATGTTTCGTCCTTGCTGCTACTCATTTTGTTCTTGTTTCCATGAGAAGAACTTACACCACACACACACACACACACACACACACACACACACACATACATACACACACAATCATGCACGGGGGGGGGGGAAGAGAGAGAGAGAGAGAGAGAGAGAGAGAGAGAGAGAGAGAGAGAGAGAGAGAGAGAGAGATGAATGTAGTATAAATACAACCTGATGATTCCATTGATGAGTGTTAATGTGTCTATGGTTTCAGGCCTGATCACTCAGTGTTGGATAACTATAGTGGGCTTTTCCCGGGAAGGACAAATTCTCCCTGTCTCAGCAGTTGTTCATTGCCTGCAGCTCTTATTTGGATATGGGGCCGTACAAAACTTCTTCTATCCATGGTGGATTGTCACTTAGGGTTGTCATGTTCAGGTTTTAAGCAGCTTGAGATTTCATGTGTGTGGCTTCCCTATAATATCTAGAAGACATAGTCTCATAGAATCCCCATTTCTCTGATTCTTGCAATATTTCCTCCCTCTTTTCACAGTCTCTCAAATTATTGTAAGAGGCTGGGCCCTAATCTGAAAAAGCAGATATCACTGATCACAAATCATTTTAATGTCAAAGAGAGTCTGTACAATAACATATGCCTAGTAGCATAAGTCTGTCATTTATTTTGGGAAACTCTATTTAAACATGTTACTGATATGTATAAAAACTTGATTTGGTACTTAGATGTGCCTTAGAGTTAAATTTTAATTCTGTAATTAACCAACAAATAGCTTTCGCACTCACGAGAATTTAGCAAGACTGATGCCACCAGTTGAATCTCAGCCAGCAAGCAGTGAAGAAGAAAACAGTAGCTGTATTCTCAAGGACTGTAATTAGTCCTTGTATAATAGATATAAAAATAGAAATCAGATGTGAAAGTCTATGCAGACAACTGGAAAGTAGATGGTAATCTCCTCTGTCAAAGGAATGAAATGTTGACAGGCAGTGAATGTACAGTAGAAAAGAGGAAAAATTTGTTTGTTGGATCCACACATCATCTTTGAGTTATACTTGATCATAAAAAGCTGTCAGTTTTGCTAAAATAATGCAAAATATGTCCTGCCTTTCACCTCATCATTGTGAATTTTGTTGCTAGACGTGTAATTTCTTTAAGCCCAAGTAATCTTTAGGTCAGTGGATCACAAAAACCCTCCTTAATGTTGTTGTAATTTATGACATGGATCTGCATTTTAAAGCAGTTCCTTCTTTTACTTGTAGGAAGAGAAAAGGATTGCATTTAGGAAATATTTAATTTACCTGATGATCATAAAGTTTCCATTGGGACCCTTTCTTCTGTAGTCTGTCTATTGGACTGCTTTTAAAATGTCACATTATGTTCATGAAAAGTAGTGGCTGCATTTTCACAGAAGCTGTTTTTCATAGTTAAACCTCTTGGTTATTCACAGTGTGTCTCAAGTGCCAAAAGAAATGAGAACACATTTTTATTTGGGGGTTCTTTATTAAAAGCTTCATTTCCTCAGACAAAGCAGACTGCCTTTAAATCCTTAGGTCAGTAAGAAGTGTTTTGTGGACTTAAAGCATTTTATTCAAAGGTTAGTTAACCTGGTAGAGCATTTCTCTGAGAGTTGTTATTAAGGACAGATGGGCATTGCTTTATCAAAAGGGGAAGCTCTCTGTCCTATAAATCATCCAGAAACTGTTTAGGAAATATGCATATAGTTCTTTGTTTCAAAGACAAGAATGAGCCCAACTTCTTTATGTTACTGAATAGATTAGATCTCTATAATAGCATGCTACTTATTATTTATTTACATAACTTTAGGTGAAAGGAAAGATATCCATGCATAAAGATATTTATCATAGAATTTCCAAGTTTTTAATGCATATGTGTGCTGCATGTATGTATCTATTTATCTATGTATCTTAAAGGATTATAAATTAAGTGCAAAAAGATATAACAAAAATTTACATTAAACATATAACAAAATAACAATCTATACTGATATTGCATTAAAATGTAACATACATGAAAGGAACACTACAAATGTGATGTCAAAGTTATATTCACACTAAAATCACAACTAAAAGTTGTGTAGCAATGTATAGAACAAGAAAGCATGACTAAAGCCATTGAATGGCAGGTAAATTACTCCTTTTCCTCTTGAGGAGTTTTATTGCTTAATTCACTTTTTAATTTATTTTATTTTTTAAAACAGAAAAAAAATAAAGAAATATGTATGATAATATAAAATTTAAGTAGGACTTTCTCCCCATTTTTATTTTTTCTTGAGAGACATGTTTCAATGATGAATAATGAAATAAAAGGGAAGGGCTTATTGAAATTATTAATTTGCAAGTACTTACCTTTTGTCTACTTTATCTATATGTATCTATATAAAGTAAGATAGAGCATCCAATAGATAGATAGGTAGGTAGATATATAGATAGATAACAGAGAGACAGTGAGACAGAGAGACAAAGATATGGAGAGAGACCTGGAAAGATAATAGTCTATGACTTTCCTAATATCTTTTTCTTTATTGAGGTGGAGTCAATACATAGCTTTGTCTGGACTGGAGCTTTCCACTGTGACCAGGCTGGCCCTGAATGTGCACAGTTCTCCGAACTTAGCCTTTCTTGTGGTAGATTACAAACAGGTGCTACCATACCCAGCCTTCAAAAAGTCTGAATTACTTAATTTATGCAACTTTCTTTTCTATTGAATTTTATGTGAACAAATTTAAATGATTTAAATCAATCCCTGTATAAATCCCACCTCTCTGCATTACTTTCATAAGTCATTCTTGAACCTAGATATTTAAGAGTAGTATATTTATTTCTTCTAGTTTGGTGAAGCACTGATGATGCAAACAATGAATAAATAAAAGAATCATTATACTTAAGAAACATCAGAAATATTTTCCAAATGTTCTTCCAAGAACAATTCTGCAATATGTACTGATGGAGACATGTGGATGACTTTCTGGTTGGGACACAATGGCGTGGCTTTGATTTAAAGCTCTGAGTTCTGGAAAAAAAATTAAATTTAAGATCATTAAACTTAGCACTGTGTGCTAAATGCAGATCAGCTCATTACTGAGCATCAACTCAATCATTGATGAGAGCTCCTTGAAAGGCCCATCATTATAACATTAAATGTCATTTTATTACCAGACAGTAACTGCCTGATTAAAATCTTAAATGAATGGGGCTCATTGAGAAGCCATATTGAAAGTATCTTCCAGCTGATTAAAGTCTGCCTTAAAGGGAAACATGGGCAAGAATGAGTCCTTGCCTTGCTTCACAATTTTCATATGTGTTCTCTCCATTTCCTGTGATGTGTGAGCCACTTAGCTCACTGTGACAAAAACCTAACAAGACAAAATTGAAGGGTGAGAAGGCTTATTTTGGCCACAGCCCCAGAAGATATATCCTATCACAGGAGGGGAGGTCTGCCAGCAGGAAAGGGAAGCTTTCTGGTACCATGGCATTCACAAAACCAGGAGACAGACAGTGAACAGGAAGTGAGGGCCCCAGTAACCTCTTCCTCCAGGAAGGCTCTACCTCCTATATATAGTTTCCATGACTTATTATCATTTCAAACACTGCCATCAGATAGAGATTAAGTGTTCAAATATGTGAATCTGTGAGGGACATTTCTCATTCAAATCACACACCCGACATGGAGAGTTCCTTTCATTTAAAACTTGTTTTTGCATTGTAATACCTTACTTTTGTATCCTTTTGAAAATTAAATTTATTCTCAGGCATTTGCATACATGTATAAGATGAACTTTAATTACTCTCATCTTCTACTTCTGTCAACTCCCCTTTTTCCATAACATCCATGTCTTTTGTATTGTTTTCTGGTTCATTGAGTTTTGCCAAGACCATCTATGTGACCATGGATTTAGAACTATGCATTGGATCTCTGTAGGTTAAGCAGTAAGTGAACATCTGAAAACAATAACCCCCTTCTCACTAATCTTTCTCTAGCCAATAGTTCAACCGGGAAGGATAAGGCCCCATAAGCCCTTGTCCTATCCATAACTGAGTGTTTACAGGGCGACTCTTATACAGGTCCAGGTCAAGTAACAGAAGCCTCTGTGAGTTCAATGTTGCAATGGCTGCATCATGAGCTCAGAAGAAGGCATTACACAACCCTAGCTTTGGTCTCTTAGATTCTTTCTATTTCCTCTATTGTAATGTTCTCTGACCATTAGACAAGGTACGACAAATGTTGTGTTTAGAGTTGAAGACTTCTCATTACTTTGAGCAGATTTGAATTTCGGTACTCACTACTGTTCTATATAAACAATGGCTTTATTCATTAAGATTGAGAATATCATTTATCTATGGGTATAAGCAGGTACTTAGAAGGTAGCTATACATTGTGCAATTTACCTAAACAGCAGCAGTAAAATGTGTGTTTGTGTGTGTATAATCAAAGAAAAAATATGAGGAAATTTGAAGCAATCCCTAAATACTTATCTTATACCCACATATTAGTGAAGGTCTCAACTCTCATCCAAGAAGATTCTTTTATCAGTGGATGGCAATTTATACAGATTCACAACTTCTCAACATGCAAACAATAAGAGACTGAAGAGTCATCAGTCCTAAATAGGGTATCTGTACACACTGCAAGACTTGAGTCTTATCACAGAAAAGGGGCAGAAAGATTGTACGATGTGGTGGTATTGTGTTCCCCAAAATATTGTGCACCCTAATAAACTTATCTGGGGTCAGGGCACAGTACAGCCACTAGATACAGAGGCTAGAAAATGGTGGCACACACGCATTTAATCCTATCACTTGGGAGGCAGAGATCCATCTGCATCTCTGTGAGTTTAAGGCCACACTGGAGACAGCCAAGCATGGTGACTCATGCCTTTAATTCCAGGAAGTGATGTCAGAAAGCAGAAAGGTATACAAGGCATGAAAACCAGAAATTAGAAGCATTTGGCTAGTTAAGCATTTGGCTGGTTAAGCCTTTAGGCTTTTGAGCAGCAGTTCAGCTGAGATCCATTTGGATGAGGACTCAGAGGTTTCCAGTCTGAGGAAACAGAATCAGCTGAGGAATTGGCAAGGTGAGGTGGCTGTGGCTTGTTCTGCTTCTCTGATCTTCCAGAGTTCACCCCTAACTGGCCTCAGGTTTGATTTTACTAATAAGAAATTTTAAGATTCCTGCTACAGTACGAGTGAGAGTTAACACCAGACTAATGTAAAGCAATATTTTCCAGCCATGACTTGGAAGTTACACAAACGATCTCATAGATAATAGCATCCTATTGCTGAAGAAACTACATACTTTGGATGGAAGATATAGAGCAATCACACTGGAATTTAGCTAGAAACTTCTTTCCTGATAGTTATATTTCATGATGCTGAAGACAGATTGGGTGAGAACCAAAAACATTAATGATCTTGTACAGCTTTGAACCCTATGAACTTTAGTAACAATCTATCAGACAATATGAGCTTACTTGAGCAATAATGGCAGAACTGTTATAGGGATAACTAACCACACTCTGATTTGATTGGAGGTCACCTCCATACAAGGCAAACCATGCAAGGTACTATAAATTTGATCAACACATATGGTTAGGGAAGTGTAATGGGAAGTGTAATGGGACCCTGTGGTCCCACAGCTGCTTATAAATAATCATGCAGAGGATTAATATTATTTACAAACTGTATGGTCTATAGCAGGCCTCTTGCTAGCTAGCTCTTATAACTTAAATTAACCCATTTCTATTAAGTTATATTTTGCCACATGTTCTGTGGCTTACCGGTTTGCTGGCATGTTGTTCCTTGGGTGGCAGGCTGATGTTTCTCTCCAGACTCTGCCTTTCTCTTTTCTGTCTCTCTCCTTGGATTTCTTGTCTTCCTCTAAGTTGCCTTGCCATAGTCCAAAGCAGCTTATTTATTAACCAATGGGAACAACATATATTCACAGTGTACAGAAAGATATCACACAGTAGGGAAGTCATTGGCACTTGCTAGAAACTTATTCTTCTATGATATTTCAATTAATATCTTTAAACATGGTCTTTTGACTTCAAATCCCTTCAATTAACTAAACAAGATAATTGGAAAAAATTTTCTCAAACCCAAATTTGTTGTATAATATTTTGTTTGTGTTCTGACAAATAAAACCTGCTTGGAGATCAGAGAAGCAGAGCAGCCAGCCACTAGAAACTTCTTACCTCTGTGAAATCTTGGACTAAATTGGTCATGCTGTTTCTATGAATCTTCAGACTGAATGAGCCATGAGGCATGAAATCCTGTCTCTACCTACCTTATATTCTTGTCTCTACCTCCCTAATGCTGGGATTCAAGTTGTTAGCCTTCTATGTGTTGGGATCAAAGCCTGCCAGGTGCTAAGATTAAAGGTGTGGGCCACCACCACCCAGTACTGTTTCTTTTTTAGACTGGTTCAATCTCATGTAGCCAAGGATGGCCTTAAACTCCTTATCTTGCTGTGGATGATGGATTGATAAATAAAATACTGATTGGCCAGTAGCCAGGCAGGAAGTACAGGCTGGACAAAGAGAGGGGAGAAGTCTGGGAAATGGAAGGCTGAAGAGAGGAGATGCCAGCCTGCAGTCTAGGAAGCAGCATGTAAAGGCAGCAGGTAAAGCCATGGAGCACATGGCAACATATAGATTAACAGAAATGGGCTGAGTTTAAGTGTAAGAGATAGACAGTGGTAAGCCTGCGCTAATGGCTGAGCAGTTTAATTAATATGAGCTTCTGAGTGATTATTTCATAAGTGGTTGTGGGGTCTATGGGGCTGAGAAGGACTGGAGAAAACTCCAGCTACAAATGGTGCCCAACATGTTGGCAAGAGTTTCCACCTAAAGCCTGAGAAAGAAGATTCTAAAATGGAGCTAAAAACAGCTTCCTAGTTGTCTCTCTCAAGTTAGCGGCAGCCTGTGGGTTTGAGCTACTATGGCAGGTTCCTGGCGTGCATACTTGACCTGCAGTATGGTGGGAATGAGGCATCTGCAGGTGGCACATTGTGCTGCATGATGGATTTTAGCCTTTGCTAGTTAAAAAAAAAAGTTTCTGGACTACATGCAGCTTTGATAGAGGCATAGACCCACTGCCTCTGGCAGTGAGCATGGTTCCTCTGAAGCTGGGGGTAAATATAACATTTCCATGTTGGGAAGCTGAGGTGGGCAGAGCCACCAGCCACAGCTGCTATTTTAGCTCTAGTAATGCTACTGTTTAAAGCAATATTAACACAATATGGCAGATTCAGATAGAACAAGATTTTAAATGGTTTATAATGTGTTTAAAAAAGTATGTAGACTTGGAAGAGAGAGAAAAAGGAATATATACAGTTATATAAAAAATTCATAGTTTTTTAAAAATAAAGTCTTTAAATAAACAGTAAAGGTAGTATAAAAATAAGTCACGTAAGGATGGATATTATACAGAGAATCTAGATTGTGTTGTGTTTGAGATTTTTAACTGCAGAAAACATTTGATTGTAAAATCTGTTGAGTTAAGCCAATATATGTATTTTAAAGATACCTTGACTTCAAAATTTGGATCTAAGGTTATGCTGCTTTGGAAAGGAGGCTCTGCTTCTGTTTCCACAGAAAGCCAGAGGCTATGGATTTGTTCCAGATTAAAATACATCAGGTTTGACCAGCCAAGACCCCCTGAAAATCTCCAATCACACCATTGCCTAGATGATCCAACATCCAGAAAGATTTCAAGGCAACTCGCTCAGACAATACACCTTCACAGACTACTCCATAATCCTAAAATTTTCTTTATGTCCCCATAAGAATACAGCGCCCCCATCCAGCAGGAAGTAGTATGAGAAACTACGTCCAAAAATCCCTAATCTACCATGCTGGCTTTAGGGATGGAATTGACTCACTCCTTCTCTAAACCCAATCATAATCCTAAGAGAAAATATTGAGAGATTCTTGTGTCCCATATCAGAAGAGCCGTCTGGTGTGAGACAGAGAAAAGCTAATACTTTTGTTTAAACCAGGTTAATTATAAATACAATATCTTTCTAAAAGAAGAAAGGTGTGGTGGTATTGTGTTCACCAAAATATTGTGTACCTTAATAAACTTACCTGGGGTCAGAGAACAGACAAGCCACTAGTTAGTCAGTGATAGCACAGGCCTTTAATCCTAGCATTCCAGAGATAGAAATCCCTCTGGATCTCTGTGAGTTCAAGGCCACATTGGAAATAGCCAAGCATGGTGACACACACCTTTAATCCCAGAAAGACAGCCTTTAATCCCAGGGAGTGGTGGTAGAAAGTAGAAAGATATATAAGGCGTGAGGACCAGAAACTAGAGGCATTTGGCTGGTTAAGCATGTGGCTGTTAAGCTTCAGGCTTTGGAGCAGCAGTTCAGCTGAGATTCATTTTGGATGAGGACACAGAAGCTTCCAGTCTGAGGAAACAGGACCAGCTGAGGAATTGGCAAGGTGAGATAGCTGTGGTTTGTTCTGTCTCTCTGATCAACCAGCATTGACCCCAATAACCGGCCTCGGGTTTGATTTTATTAATAAGAACTTTTAAGATTCCTGCTATAGAAAGGGGGATATCATATAGATATATAGAATATAGATATGGGATAAAAGGGTAGATTGTTGAACCTACTTTTAAAGAGCAACAACTTGTTTAAAAATTTTTTACATTGCTATGGGTTTTAGTTTATTGATACAAGTTTAAACTTAATTTTGTTAAGCTGTATATATATTTCTACTCTTGTTTGAGGTATTATGTTTTTGTAACTCATTTAGATTGTAATGGATAATTAAGAAATACAGATTAATAATTCATCTTCTATGATAGTCAAACTTATAGTCATATTGTTTTCTAGGTATACATAGATATAATTCATTTTGGTAGGTAATCTTCAAACACTTCAAAGACCTACAGAATATGGCATTTAAAGTGTTTTAAAAAATGTAGACTTTCTGAACAGTGAAACATATCTGCTCCTGGCAGCACCAATTTACTTCAGAGAAGAGGATGGCCATCGAAGACACTCCATATGGAGTTTACCTTCACCTTGGCAAAAATAGCCATTTGGGCAAGAAACTGTTCTTACCCGGACTGCTTGATCGACTGGACACGTAGGACTCATATGAAGGTGACCACTGAACTTTGCTTGGCGAGATGGTCCTTCAGGTTCCTGCTTTGAAAAGGAAACTGACAGACATTCTACCGGACACAGAGAGAAGTGATTGAGAGACTCTAGGCCTGTGGGCTGAAGACAGATGCCCCAACTTTACAAAGGAACATTAGGTGACTGTCCAGGCTCCCAGTTGTCTCTGAAAACTCTCGCGAGACTTCTGAAAGTTGCTTGCATCTTTCTTCCATTTCTCAGGTAATACTATATCCTTCTTAGGTCTTTGATGTAGTTGAAGACTAGATAGTTATAATTTCCTTAGTTATGATAAGAGATAAGTTAGATATGAAACCTTAGACTCACAAATATAAGATAGAATACCTTCTTTAATTTTGCCAAATACAAATAGACTAGATATTGTAACTGTTAATCTTGCTTGATAATTGTTTTATGTAATTTTACTATGTCAATGTTAAAACCTCCCTTTAAAAAAAAATAAGGGTAAGTACTGTGAATGATTGATTGATAAATAAAATTCTTAATTGCCAGTAGCCAAGCAGGAAGTATAGGCAGGACAAAGAGAGAGGAGAAGTCTGGGAAGTGGAAGGCTGAGAAGAGGAGACACCAGCCTGCAGTCTAGTAAGCAGCATGTAAAGGCAGCAGGTAAAGCCATGGAACATGTGGCAACATATAGATTAACAGAAATGGGCTGAGTTTAAGTGTAAGAGATAGACAGTGGCAGGCTTGAGCTAATGGCTGAGCAGTTTAATTAATATGAGCTTCTGAGTAATTATTTTATAAGCAGTTGTGGGGTCTGTGGGGCTGGGCAGGACTGGAGAAAACTCCAGCTACATTATCTTGCTTTCTCCTCCCAAGTGCTAGGATTAAAGGTGTGTGCCAACTCTATCTATGCTCTATGGTTAACTAGTGGCTAACTCTGTCCTGTGATCTCCAGGCAAGCTTTGTTTGTCAGAACCCAAGCAAAATATCATACATTTCCCTCTTTTTGTCTAGAATAAATAACTAACATAGAAAAACTATGTATATATAATATATATTATATACAAATATATATTTGTGTATATATTATATATATATGTAGAGAGAGAGAATCATTACACTAATAATGTCTATTAGCATTTGATAAATTCAAAGAAAATACTCCATTATCTATCCTGTCTTGGTGAGTCCAAGGTGTTATACATAATTCACTTTCTAGAAAGCAGGAACATCAAGAGTTCAAGGCCACCCTGGGCTACATGAAATTGAACCAGTCTAAAAGAAAAATAGTGCTGGGCAATGGTGGCTCACACCTTTAATTCCAGCACCTGGGAGGCTCATGCCTTTAATCCCAGCACATGGAAGGCTCAGAGATTTAATCTCAGCATTAGAAAGGTGGAGATAGGAATATAAGGTGGGTGGAGACAGGATCTTGCCCCTTACAGTCCATTCAGTATGAGTATTTGTAGAGACAGGATGCTTGATTTGTTCTGAGCTTTCGTAGAGTTAAGAAGGTTCTAGTGGCTGGCTGCTCTGCTTCTCTGATCCCTAGGCAAGCTTTATTTATCAGAACACAAATAAAATATCAAACAACATAAATTTTTAGATTTCTTCTCTACTCAAAATATTTTCATAGGTTTGCATAATAAAACATTAAATTTGTCTAGCCTAATCATAAAACTTACTTTAAAAAGGATAATGGTATTATATTTTTAATTCTATATCTTATCAGAAAAAGACATGTATATCTCTGATGTATTATTTATATTTAACATTTCCACCCTACACTTTTGGTGATTTAAATATTCTCTTGTTACTAACTATTGATATATCTTTTATTTAATTTTTTAAAATAAATTTATTTACTTTACATCTTGGCCATAGTTTTTCCTCATTTCTCTCCTCCTAGTTCCTAAAACCCCCAGTCTTCTCAACCTGTGTTTCTTTTTTGGTAAGATCAGGTCTCCAATGAGTATCAACAAAACATGGCATATCAAGTTTTAGTGAGAATAAGCAACTCCCCATGTATTAAGGCTGGGCAAGGTGACCAAGCATGAGGAGTAGGGTACCAAAAGCCAGAAGAGTTGGAAACAGCCCTTGTTCTCACTGTTATGAGTTCCATAAGACAAAGCTACACAACTGTAGCCTTAATGCAGAGAGCCGAGGTCAGTCCTATGCAGACTACCTGGTTGTTGATTCAGTCTCTGTGAACCCCTATGAGTCCAGGGTAGTCGATTCTGTGAGTTTTCCTGTGTTCTTTTTTTTTTAATTTTTCTTTATTAAGAAATTTTCTACTTACTCCACGTACCACTCACAGATCCTACCTTCTCTCTCCTTCCACCCCGCAGCCCTCTCTCCCAAGCCATTCCACATCCCCACATCCACCAAATCGAGGTTTCCCATGGGGAGTCAGCAGAGCCTGGCACACTGAGCCTCAGCAGGTCCAAGCCACTTCCCACTGCACCAAGGCTGTGTAAGATGTCACACCACAGGCATCCGATTCCCAAAAGCTTGCCCATACATGAGGGATGGATCCCGATCCCTCTACCTGGGTGCCCCTCAAACATTTTCAGCCAAATAACTGTCTTCCATATCCAGAGGGCCTAGTCCAGTCCCACGGGGGCTTCCTGTGGTGTTCTTGACCCTTTGGATTATATAATTCTTTCTTCCTCCTGCAGGATTCCCCAAACTCAGCTTAAAGTTTGGCTGTGAGTTTTGGAATTTGTTTCCATCAGTTTATGGATGAAGCCTCTTTGATGACAATTATGCCAAACACCAGTCTATGTATATAGCAGAACATCACTAGGCATCATTAAATTGACATTTGTTTTTCTTCCAGTCATGTTTGGTTGAATCCTACCACTCTGGGTCATCCAGCCTGTGGGTCCAGGTGCATCAGACAGTGTGTTGGTTGGGATTTCCTTCCTGGCATGGGTTTTAGGCTAGACAGGACATTGGTTGGCCACTCCCTCAATTTCTAGGCTCAATTTACCCCAGCACATTCCATAGGCAGAACAGACTGTATGTTGGAGGTTTTGTGGCAAGGTTAGTTTTTCACTCCCTCCACTTGAAGATTTGCCTAGTCACAGGAGGTGATCGGTTCGGGCTACATATCTGCTATTGCTAGGAGTCTTAGCTTGGGCCATCCTTGTAGATTCCTGGGAGATTCCCTTGTGTCAGTGTAATTGTATTTTCTGTGCTACCACCTCGCAAAAGTGACATGGAGACTTACTATTAATTATGAAAGCTCAGCCAATAGCTTATACTTGTTTCTAACTAGCTTTCATAACTTAAATTAACCCATATCTTTTAATCCACATTTTTTACATGGCCTGGTTCCCTTACTCTGTATTGCCCATGCTGCTTCCTCCATGTCTCCTGGCATTTCTGACCTTATGTTCCCAGCATCTTGTACCTGGAAATCTTGCCTAGCTATTGGAAGTTCTGCCTTCTTTTTTTAAAACCAATCAGAGTGACACATCTTCATAGTGTACAAAAAGATTATTCCACAACATTTTCCCCTTTTGTCTAAAAAAAAAAAAAGGAAATGTTTTTAACTCAAAAATCGTAAAACTATATACAATAATAAAAATTATCAGGCATTGTCTAAATAGAAAGGAAAGATATTAACTTTAACGAATGAAACTATATGCAATAAAAACAATTATCAAGCAAGTACATTCACAATGTCATCCATTTTTATTTGTCATTTTAGGAGAAAATACTCTATTATCCATCCTATCTTGATGAATCTAAAGTTTTATACTTAAAACATTTTTTATCATAATTTGTAATACCAACTTAAAACTATCTTATTAGACCTCGAAACATTTTTTATATAAATAACTTAAGCTTTTATGTGTCTTAGCCTTAAAAATTTTACATATTATATGTAAGTTATTTTTCTGAATTTGGTGAAAGAATAACTGTAAAACTATACCTATCTAGTCTTTAATCTCCATCAGAGACCCAAGAAGGACAAATGATTACTTGAGTAAACAGGAACTACAGACCAAACAACTCCCAAAACTACAGAAATGACAGAAACAGCTGGTAGCCTGTACAGTCACCAGAGATTCCTCTGCAATGTTGGGGCATTCTTCTTGGGTCTAGAGGCATTGAATATCTGACAGACTTTTCTGCTAAGTAGGAATTTTGAAGGACTGTCCTACTTTGTCTTGACAAAGGTTGGCAGATGCTTTCTTTTGTGTCCTGCTTGTCCAATTTGGACAGTAGCTGTCAACAATCTAGTCAAGGGCAGTTTCTTGCCCAGTGGCTAGCTTTTTCCACAAAGAAAGCTAACTCCATATGGAAGTTTTTGATCCTCACCATCCTGGTGCTGCCAGAAGCAGACATGTCTCATTGTTGTGAAAAGCCTTATTTTCTTAAAATATTTTTAATTCCATAATCTGTAAGTCTTTGACATACTTGAAGATCACCAATCTATCTAAAATATATCACTGTATGACCTTGAAAATATACTTAACATGGCTATAAGTCTGATTGTTCTAGATGACTAACTACTAATCTGTATTTCTTTATTATTTTAAATAGCTTTCAAGGACTAAAACTTTACATTACATTTTTAAACAAACTGCATAGGTACAATACCTTAAACAAGAGTAGAAACACACACACACACACACACACACACACACACACATAGCATAACAAAAATAACCTTAAATTTGTATCAAGATACAAAAATCCCTACCAATGTAAAATATTTGAGATTATTAGTTGTTGTTATTTTTAAGTAGATTCAATAATCTACCATTTTATCCTATCATTCCTGTCTGCCCCCCTTTTCTTTCCAGAAGGAGATCCCTGAAACTAATCTCCTTTCTTTAGGTTTTTTCTGACCTTTACCAATAACAACTTGTAACAAAACCCTCCAAATGATGACAAACATCCATAATCCACCAAATGACCAAAAAAAACCTCTCATCCTACTTCTTGGGAATGTGGGCTTCATGTTTTGTAGACTGCTTCCTGGGGTTTGTTTGGGGGCAATGATATCTTTCCAGGACCTTGAGAAAGGTAAGATAATGTCAAGTCTTGGGGAAGCCAGTCTGGGTATGAGAGGATAATGCAAGTCTTACTTGAAGTCTTGGCTTGAATAGTGCATGAGGCTGTACCATTTCAGCTAGCTGCCCTTATGCTGTTCTCTGAGGAAACTGCAACAGAGGCATTCTGAGAAACAGGATCACTTGTATCACCTGTTTTCACTGGTGTCTGGTCCTCTTGCTCTGAAAACACAAACATTTAATTGTAGCATCATATCTCTATTAACACAAGAATGGAATGTGTGGTGTGAACAAGTCAGTTAAAGATTTTTCTGTTTTATTTTTGAGCAGGTAAAAGGCATCTGTCAACTTTATAAATCTGTTTATAAGACTTAATAAGACTGCATAGCCAAACTGTTACATAAATATCTATCCATGTCATATGAAAGGATAGCATGTAATAATAAGTCATGACTACTCTATAGCCAACAAGATTTAGCATGTCTCCTATGGTGGGACAGTTTGAGCAGCCTTGGTGCAGGGAGAAGGAGCTTAGACCTGCCTCAGCTGAGTGTACCAGACTCTGCTGACTCCCCATGGGAGACATTGCCTTGGAGGAGGTAGGAATGGGGAGTGGGGTGGAGGGGAGGGCTGGAGGTTGGGAGGAGGGAGGACAGTGGAATCTGTGGTTGATATATAAAATGAATAGAAAATCTCTTAATAACAACAACAACAGATTTAGCATGTCTCATCTCATCTTTGAGCTGTTCTCATGTAGAGGTAGCAGCTTACATGTTACCTCCCCTATAGTCTTTTTGGCTTCATCCTCCATGTCTTTAGCCAAGACGCTTAGGTGGTCTTCTCTTGTCAAATATGATCTCTATTAACTTGTAAAGAATCCGCAACCTTTGGAAACAAAAGTATTACCTCTTTTCCAACTTAATACATTTTTTTAACTTCTATTTTAAAGTTAAGTCACTCCTAATGTAAATAGGTTGGTTTAATTTATCATTCCCTTCCAAAATCCAGTGTTTCGCAGCAGCTAATATCTGTTCATTAACATTCAAAAACTTCAAAATTAACAAAGCACCTTATAAGATCCAAACACCCTGTGTTACATTTCTCATCCTTATGTGGCTTATTCTATTATTATTATTATTATTATTATTATTATTATTATTATTATTATTATTAATTTATTTTACTTCTCTCTTTAAAGACTTTACTATTATTTTTAAACTATATTTATGACTGTCTATACCTTTTAATTTTTTAAGCCTATGCACATTGTTAAACACACTGTAACAGGTTTAGAGGTTATTTTCCCATCCGAATCTGCTTTACAGATATCTGTAATATTCTGTCTCTATGAGCAAACCTTAAACCATTGCCATGCAACTTAGCTCATGTTGCACTGGGGGCTCAAGCCTGCAGCAACAGGGAGATCCATCTCTGCACAACAGTCTGCATGGGAGACTGTGGGATTAGGAAGCTGAATTTGGTTTCATTTTTGTTTGGAACCCTTTTGGGGGGGTCTTTATAATGTCTTATGTGGAAATTTGGGCCCCATGTTGGGCATCATTTGTAGTCAGATTTTCTGTGCTCCCAGCTCCCCACCAAAAAAGGCATAGAGACTTATAATTATGAAAGTTCTGACAATAGCTTAGGCTAATTTCTAACTAGCTCTTACAACTTAAATTAATCCATATATTTTAATCTATAGTCTTTTTTTTTTTTTTTTTTTTTTTTTTTTTTTTTTTTTTTTTTTGGTTTTTCGAGACAGGGTTTCTCTGTGTAGCTTTGCGCCTTTCCTGGAGCTCACTTGGTAGCCCAGGCTGGCCTCGAACTCACAGAGATCCGCCTGGCTCTGCCTCCCGAGTGCTGGGATTAAAGGCGTGCGCCACCACCGCCCGGCTTAATCTATAGTCTTTTATGTGGCCTGGTTGGTTACCTTTATTCTGTATTGCCCATGCTGATTCCAAGGAGTCTCCTGGCATCTCCACCCTTCTTGTTCCAAGCGTCCTCTGTGCCTGGAAATCCTGCCTAGCTATTGGACATTACACTTTTTATTATACCAATCAGAGTGACACATCTTCATCTTGTACAAAGAGGTTATTCTACAACATGCTAGGATTTTACCTAACCCCCAAATGCCCTCCCTTTCCAGTAGTTTCTTTCAGTACTTTCCCACTCTACACAATTCCACCCAACCTGATCACTCATGTTTTCCTACTTGTCCTGCCCTCAGCCCACTCACAAAATCTCTTCTATTTCCTCATCTCAGGGGTATCTTATGAATACCCCTCCATGAATGCTCCTTACTACCTAGTCTCTCTAGGTCTGTGGATCATAACATAGTTATCCTTTAATTGCAGCTAATATGAATGAGTACGTGCCATGTTTGTCTTTCTCAGTCTGGGTTACTCCACTCAGGATGATTTTTCGAGTTCCATTCATTTGCCTTCATATTTCCTGGTGTCATTGTTAATACTCCATTGTGTAAATGTACCACATTTTCTATTGACATTCCTTGGTTAAAGGACATCTAGGTTGGTTCTAGGTTCTGGCTATTATAAATAAACCTGCGATGAACATAGATGAGCAACTCTCCTTGGAGTATGATTGAGCATCATTTGGATATATGCCCAAGAGTGACATAGCTTGGTCTAGTGGTAGATTGATTACCAGTTTTCTGAGAAACTGCCACACTGATTTCCAAAGTGGCTATTAAATTTTTCACTCCCACCAGCAATAGAGGAGTGTTCCCCTTGCCCCAGATCCTCTCCAGCATAACCTATCATTTGTGTTTTTAATCTTAGTCATTCTGACAAGTGTAAGATGGACTCTGAATCATTTTGATTTGCATTTCCCTGATGGCTAAAGATGTTGAACATATTCTTCAGTGTTTCTTGGCCATTTGAGATTCTTCTGTTGAGAAATCTCTGTTTAGATATGTACCCTAATTTTTTATTGGATTACTTGGCTTGTTGATATCCAGTTTCTTGAATTCTGTATATATTTTAGAAATCAGCCCACTGTTGCATGTGGAGTTGGTGAAGATATTTTCCCATTATGTAGGTTACAGTTTTATCCTCTTGATGCTGTCCTTTGGCTTGCAGAAACTTCAATTTCATGACATCCCACTTATTAATTTTTTATCTTAGTGCCTATGCTATTGGTGTTCCATTCAGGATGTTGTCTAATTTGCCAATGCATTCATGATTACTCCCCAATTTCTCTTATATCAGTGAAGTGTACCTGGATTTATGCTGAGGTCTTTAATCTACTTGGACTTTAATTTTGTGCAGGTGATAGATATGAATCTATTGGTATTCTTCTACATGCCCACATGAAGTTAAACCAGTGCCATTTGTTGAAAATGCTTTCTTTTTTTTTCAATTGTATAATTTTGGCTTCCTTGTCAAAAATCAGATGGATTTATATTTAGATCTTCATTACAGTTCCATTAATTTCCTTTTCTTATGCCAATACCATGTAGGTTTTATTACAATAGCTCTGTAGTAGAGCTTGAAATCAGGGATGGTGATACCTCAGGAAGTTCTTCTTTTGTACAGGATTGTTTTAGCTATCCAGGATTTTCTGTTTTTCCATATGAAGTTGATTATTGTTCTTTCAAGTTCTGAAAAGAACTGTGATGAAATTTTAATGAGGATTGAATTAAATCTGTAGCTTGCTTTTGGTAAGACTGTCATTTTTACTATGTTAATCCTATTGATCCATGACCATGGGAGATCTTTCCATCTTCTCAATCAACTATCTATCGTAAGTAAATTTGAAATAATCTTATACACTCTGTCATACTATTTACTAGTTACATTAATGTGATTAAAGTAGTGAATTCTGAGTTTAGGTTCTACCTGCTCTTAACCTTTGCAAACTTCCTAAAGCATGACTAGAAGTAAGAAATTAAGGTAGAAAAATACTATTTCAGTTTTGACAACCTAATGCTCTAGGGTCTTTTGTTAATTTACTAAAATTGTGGTAGTCATAAAGCCATGCCCACAGTTATGAACTGGGTTTGAATTGAAGCTTCTATTCTCTCTCTCTCTCTCTCTCTCTCTCTCTCTCTCTCTCTCTCTCTCTCCTTTCTTTCTTATTTCATCTTTTCTTTCTTTCATTCCTACCTCCTTTTCTTTTTTCTTTCAGATTTTTTTGGTAAATTTCATAGTTTTAGGCACCAACCCTTTTATCATTGAAATGGAATATAATTCTATATTTATGAGGATTCAATATATGTGAAATGTGTACAACATTGAAGAAAGTGAAAAGCTAATTCTCTTCTTTCTTTTTCCATGCCCTCATTTCACAGAAAGAGACTGTATTTCATGCCAAAGCTAAACTTGCCAAATTATGTTCTATTTGACGTTTACTGTTTTGCAGGTTATTTATATAAATGTGAGTCATGATATGCTCACAGGGTCTTGATAAAACAGCATAGTGCAAAGTTTAAAAATGCTTCCTGCCCATGGCCTTTTTGATATGAATCATGATTATTTCATGAAAACTTTAAACTATAATTTTCCTCACTTTCATATTTCCATATAATTACAGAGAAATAGATTATTAAAAAAGTTTTTGGAAATATTTAAATTGGATTAATTCTGACTCAAAGTCAAAGGCATGGAGACTCTATTTAATTATTCTATCTCCCTATATAATAAACTGTGAACAAAAGTATAAAATCATTTACTTCCTACTTGTTTTTAACTCTGTCTCCCTACACTCTACCATCACCATGGAGATACCAAAAAATTTATCACTCAAGCGTAAAATCTTGTCCCTAGGTTTTTTTTCTTATTAGAAGATAAATAGAAAAAAAAACAGAACTTTCTAATATCTCAAAATAAGTATTCAGAACATTAATATTGAGGAAGTGGTAAAGACTGTATTCAGCACAAGAAGGGAGCCGATATTCAAGGGGAAGTATAGAAGGTCTCAACCACATGGGAAGAGTACTCAAGTTGAATGGATGATTCAGTGAGTGGGATGTAAGTAGACACCACTTGGACTCTGAGATCCCTAAGGTTCATGGTTATATGCAGCAGCAACTCAAACATTTGAATACTATGACTTGTAGCTTGGAGTATTTCAGCTAATGCCTCCCTCCCTGCTCATGTAGTCTTCTTTTTTGAAAACTCAGCATTACTGTTAAAATTCACTTAAAAGGCTTTTATATTTAAATTTAAATTTTGAAAAATGTTGCAAATACAAAAAATATTCACTGATTAAAATTTACCAGACCACAGGCCATACAATTCAATAAATTTTTACATAGTTAGAATGGTTATTTGCAACAGAAGATGGGAGCTTCACATTGGATTTTATCTTCCCAGTATAAAATATGTATATTTTTTCACTTATTTGCCACTAAAATTTCAAACTCCATAACATAGTTAGAACTAGAAAAACAATTAGCTTTATATCCTCTCTCACAACTTATGGTCATTATTTAAACTTGAAATATATTTTCTCTATGTAACCCAAGTTGATCTCAAATTCATGATCTTCAATTCTCATTCTCTTGCAAACTGGACCATATACTTTTATAGTCTCCAAGAAGAGAAACTTTATATTTTTTCTTTTTGATCACAGACAGTCTTCTATGTGGGAATTTATACTCCTTAGTAAACATTATTCATGATAAGAACAGTATGCATTCTTAAACAATTATCTATTGGATATTCTCAAGTTTATCCATGTGCCTACAACAAAAATTATCATGCACAAGTTAGTTTGAATTTGATATACTGCTTAGTGTGTCTAAATACTAAATGAGATTCTGAGATATACTTTCACATCAATTTGGAACTAAGATTTATACTGAAAGGGTTAGAAACTCTTTTTTTAAGAATTAATAATTAGGAATTATACCACTGTGTTTAAGAAAATATTACATATGTTGCTATGAAAAATATGTACTAGTCAGATACAAATATCAAATTAATTTTTCTTTTGAATTTCATATCATATTTTTTATCTTGAATAGTTTGGTTTATGTACTTGTTGGATGGATTAGGGCTGATGTTACAACATGAGATGTGGATAAGAAAAAATGTAGACAGGAAATGTGTAGCTTCAGGGGCCCTCTTGCTTTCCTCTATAGAATGTCAAGATCCAGATCTACTCACCAGTCTCAACATCTTATTTACAGAAATATAGGAGAAAGGGTGAAGGAGGAAAGAGGGAAGAAAAAGAAGGGAGAAAGAGAGATGGAGGAGGAGGCAGTGAAGGGAGAGGAGTTGGGGAAGACTAACAGCAGGCATGGAAGGAAGTAGGAGGCTCAGATGCAGGAAAGACATGAGAAGGATTCAGGGCAGTGGTAGCAGCATGCAAATTCATTTCCTATGTTTCTAAGAAGTGGATGACAAGAAAGCAAAGACAATAGTCATCTTGTTTGTCATTTGAACAAGCTGGCTTTGTAGCTAGAATGATGATATCCTATTTTATCTGCTTTACATTGACAAACCCAGAACATTTTGTTTGCTATAAAAACTTCATGAGCATGGAGAAATGCACAGATACTTTCAACTGCAATTAGCATCCTTGAAAGCTCTTCTTGGCTTTATAAGAAGGAAAAATGGGAACCATATTTAGAGTGTTTGGCCAGACTACTTTGGATAGTTCACAGAAGTTATTAGAGTCTGTTTCCAGAGAAAGAACCATAGAAAATTTCCCAAATAGTTAAACGGTGGATGCTGTCGATATCACTCTGTATGCTGTGAATATGTTCCTCTGATTTGTTAATAAAATGCTGATTGGCCAGTAGCCAGGCAGGAAGTATAGGCAGGACAAGCAGAGAAGAGAATTCTGGGAACAAGAAAGCTGAGTCAGGAGTCACCAGCCAGACACAGAGGAAGCAAGATGTAAGCCACAAGCCACATGGCAACTTATAGATTAATAGCAATGGGTTACTTTAAGATATAAGAACTAGACATCAAGAAGCCTGCCATGACCATACAGTTCATAAGTATAAATTTATAAGTCTCTGTGTGTTTACTTGGGCCTGAGTGGCTGCTGGAGCCTGGTGGACACAGGAAAACTCCAGCTAAATGTGCAGGTAGAGCTCAGGAGATTCTGGCATTTGTAGTCATCAGTGGTAGCTACTGGAAACTGACTAAGTCTTAGATCCAGTAACACGATGTATGTTATGGAGGCTGAGGTGAGAGAAAAATGGGTTAGGAACATAGTCCCCAAAGGGAGAGAAATCAGAGGATGTAGGACCTAAACCTTACACTAGAAAGACTTAAAATACCGTTGTTTGGGCTGGAGCAATGACTCAGTAGTTAAGTGGACTAGCTATCCTTCCAGACGTTACTTTGGATTCTCAACATCTACACAGTGGCTCTTAACCATCTGTAACTACAGTTACAGAGGATCTTATACACTTTTCCAGGTACCATAGCTAGAAGACACACAAGTAGGGCACAGATATACTTGCAATTAAAACACTCATACACACAAAATAATAGTAATTTTTTAAACCCATAACTTTTTTCTGAATATTTAAGTCATATGTCATGTTATAAGAGACTCAGTTGACAGAGTTGGAAGGCACAGCATTATTTTAAAGGCAATAATAATAATATAGTCCTGCATACTAAAGGTTTTTGTGAAACATTGGTAGTGATAGTAACTTCATTTTTCCACCACAAGCAATTACCCATTTTTCATCATGGCTGGTGTATATGTGAAATTAGTACTGTACACTAGGTTAATATTAACTCTTCTTGTGTTCCTACAAAATCACTATTTATACTCATATGTATTACTCTTACAAATGAGCTATGTGATTTCATATTTTTGTAAATAAATGACAAAAAAATAAAGGCAGATAAGATGGTTAAATAATTCATCAGTGAATAATAAAATTGATGAAATAAAGATAATTTATGAAATCCATTACTTAATTAAGTAATTTAATTTAAAATTAATTAGTAAATGATAGTTCACAGTTTTGTAAAGCCTTCTACCAATGAATTCACAGAAACCAGTTTATCACTTCTACAAAGAATTTTGTGCACAATATTCTGAAAGCATTTGGATAGCTCATAGGCTGTCTTCTAGAAAATACATTTGAATTTTCCAGAAGGTGTGGTGGTTAGTTATCATTGTTGATTTAACACGGTATAAAACCACTTGAAAAGATAGTCTCAACGAGGGGCTGATTGTCCAGATAGATTGGTCAGTGGGAACGCCTGAGGTGGAGATTGCCTTGATTGTTCTAATTGATGTGTGAATAAACAGCTTGAAAGTTGGCAGTCTATACCCAGGGCTTTGGCACTGGATTATGTACAAAAGGAAAAAGTGAGCAGAACACTAGCAAGCATGGCCATATTCCCTCTCTCTTCTTACTGTAGGTACGACTATCTGCTTCATGTTCCTTATGCTTTCACTTCCCTGCAATGAGGGACTGTAACCTGCAATTGTGAGCTAAAATAAGCCATTCTCCCATAAGATGCTTTTGTCATGGTATTTTATCACAATAACAGGAAGCAAATATAAGGCAGCAATAAATATGTTAAAAGAATGGCCATATACAGCTAGTTTATTCAAAAACATAAATATCTGATTATAAGTTATAAGAATATTAATGGTTAATATATTTTATGCAAAATTATGTAGCCATTCAAATACTATTTAAGAAAAGTATGGAATATTGAAACATTATATATTAAGTAGGACATAAAAATTATAGACTCCATGGTATTTTGTGCACTTAAAGGGGATGAAAAATATGGAATCAAAAACAAAATGTGGAAGGTATAAAAGGCCAAAAGTATTGATTCAAGGCGTGGGCTAGGATGCCAAGGACACAAGGATACTAATGTAGAAGATATATTCAAGAGAGTAACAGATGGAAGACATATAAGAGATGAAGAAGGGAGAAGTATAGTCATGCAGCTAAAATCAGTCCCACAAGTTAATGTAGTTTCCTGAATACAAGAGCATTGCCTTCCAGAACCTGAACACACTGCAATTTTGAAGTGGTTAAGTGACTTTTAAATTCATTCAGTTTGTTCACCTTTGTCAGTCTACTGAATTATTTCAGTTTTTGTCAATCACATATATTATTAATATGTGTTAAATGTGTCAGAAATGCAAATTCAAATTAAAAACAAGAAAAAAATTGAAAAGCTGAAGTGAAATTAATAAGCCATAAATAATCATAATGTAAAGATAATATTCTAAGAAAGCTATTCTGGATTTTAAAAGTGCAAAGTGTTCAAAAGTGTAAAATTATTTTGCAATGACAAATTTTGTTTTAAAGAAAGTGCAAGATAGAATTTCCTGGTAATTGGTACCTTAGTTCTTCATTTTGATGGCAGGAAATAATTTGCTTTTGGTTTCATTGTAGAACTAACATGGCTTCATTAATTCCTACTTTTTCCCCCCACTGGACTATTGTATACAACTGATGATATTATATTAAAGGGGGAAGGCTATCTGGCCAATCTTTGTGTTCAACTTGGAGCATAGTTTATTTTATTAGTACCTCTTTTTCCTGATATCCATGCTATGGCTGTCTATACAGGTTAAGTACATGATTGACTGTAGAGTCAAAGCATCTGATGTTAGATCATTCTGGAATGTGTCTCTCTGATAGTTGTTCTTTTTTAAAATTTATTTATTAAATTTAATTTTACATATCAGCCACGGATTCCCTTGTTCTCCCCCTTCCCACGCATCCCACCCCCTGCCTTTCCCCCAGCCTACCCCCCATTCCCATCTCCTCCAGGGCAAAGGCTCCCCTGAGGATTGAGTTCAACCTGGTAGACTCAGTCCAGGCAGGTCCAGTCTCCTCCTCCCAGGCTGAGCCAAGTGTCCCTGTATAAGCCCCAGGTTCCCACTGTCTGAATGCCTCCCAAGCAGATCAAGCTAATCAACTGTCTTGTTTATCCAGAAATCCCATCCAAGGACTGAGGAATCTGGATGCAGAAATCCAAGGCTAGGCCCCGGGTGGAGCTCCGGGAGTCCAATTAGCGAGAAAGAGAAGGGTTTATATGAGCGAGAATTGTTGAAACCAAGGTTGGATAAAGCACAGGGCCAAATAGCCAAACGAATGGAAACACATGAACTATGAACCAAAGACTGAGAGGCCCCCAACTGGATCAGGCCCTCTGAATAGATCTCTGAAGTATTCGAAGGCCACCTGACCAAACATTCTAATTGTCGTGCTAGAAACCCCATCCAATGACTGAGGGAACCCGATTCAGAGATCCATGGTCAGGCCCCAGGTGGAGCTCCAGGAGTCCAATTGGTGAGAAAGAGGAGGGTTTGTATGAGCGAGAATTGTTGAGACCAAGGTTGGATAAAGCACAGGGACAAATATACAAACGAAAGGAAACACATGAACTATGAACCAATAGCTGAGGAGCCCCCAACTGGATCAGGCCCTCCGGATAAATAAGACAGTTGATTAGTCTGATAGTTGTTCTTAAATGCACAAGTTGAAACTGATTGAGGAAGCTATCTAATGTACTCTGACCAAATTATCATAGGACATTTATACATATATTGGGTTCATGTCTTTGTGTTTTTCATATCTCTGTCTGTCAAACAGTATGACTTCCTTTGTGATTAGTTGAGAAATAAATGGATAAATAGAGAAAATAAATTGATTTTTAGGGAAAAAAAATTTGAACATTTCCCTCACTGTGCTGCATGCAGACAGCCTGTTGCAGGCATCAACTCATAAACTCTGCAAAGAGTAGCACAATGATGCAGTTGATCAGCCTCTGAGTGTACAGTGGAAGAGGAAAGCAGGATGCACTGAGAGATGACATGGAGCCAAGTGTTGGATTGGATAGCCTGTTTGAACATCGTAGTATTGTATAGTTAAAAAGTGTCATGTGGCAGGGCTGTGTGCAAGACAGAGGGTTTAACTTCAGTCATCAAGCTCATGATTTATATACTAAAATACCAAAATCTTTAAGTGTTATTCTCTGGCCTCTTGGAAGTTATTAAAATTCTTGAAATGCAATTATATAATTACATTGAATTAGTATTTTTCAAAAAAGAAACTTAAGGATTGTAGATGATAATTGATAAAAGGAGTAGACACTAGGAGCCAACTGGAAAGAAGATAGGAAACTTTCAACAGAATATAGAGAAGGTTTTAACTAGAAAATTTGAAGCAGAAAAGGAATTATCTCAAGAATTTCATCTCTGGGTGAAAGTCTAGTGTAAATTTGTTGATTGAAGTCTATGTTTCTGCTCTGGGTGGGAGAACTAAGCACGTTGTGATACTTCTTACTCTGACTAGGATAGAAAGATAATCCTGGGTTTTCTGAAGAATTGAAATAATTCTGTGTCACAAGTTTGCAGCAATGTAATCCTAGATGTCCATTCCCCCCCCCCAAAAAAAAGGTTAGAAATTAGAATGTAGAAAATAAGCAGGGTTCAGTTTAAGATGGCGTTTTAGAGGTCTCTGTTATGAATCATTTACCAAGAAATATCAACCATGTGTTTGATTAACACAAGCTGCCATAATAAAATGAACAGAAGGAATTTCACAGGGTTTCACCCATAGGTGAAGAACTATGAGCTATCAATGGCTATTGATAAAGTAGAAACATTTTTCTTTAGGGATGGTCTCCCTGATAAGTTATCCATCGAGTGGTCATCCCTAAACACACACATAGACTCAACATTGGAGGATCTGTGGGTAGAATAAGTGATGTAAATACAGCATGTATGTATGGCATTTTAAAAAATTCCAATTAAAAATAAAAAAGAATTGGACCCCATATTTATTTAAGAAGAAATGCTTATCATAAGAATCTACATGATAGGGCTTGAAAGATGGATGAATGGATAAAGCACATACTACTTTTTCATAGGACTGGGTTTTGATTCTAAGTATTTACGTCAGGTGCCTCACAACTGCCTTTAACTGCAGCTCCAGGGCATCTGATGTTCTCTTCTGCCCTCCACTGGCAGTGCACCCTTGTGTCATACATTTACAAACATACACACACATATATATAAGACTATAAATAAAAGGAAATCTTAAAAAGAACCTATGCAGTGAATTTAGATATATCACATTTCTCACAGATAATTTCTCATCAATATTCTTATTTTAAAACTTTACTAGTTTAATCTCACAGTTACATATTGAATCAGAAACATTACTTTTCATCTGAAGCAATTGCATAGACAAATTATAATTTTCATACATTGACTGCTGTGTTGAGGAAACAGCTAATATACTAGGATTACATCAGTCACTTCTTATTACCACAACAAAATACTCAAGATATTAACTTATAAAGTGAAAAGGCTTGTATTATCTCACAGCTGTGGAGTTTCCAATCTAACTCTAAATGAAATGACCTATAATTTGGGGCCTCAGATAAAGCAGCACATCATGCCAAGTGTAAGAGCGAAGGGAAGGATGGAGAACAGGGTGCCATGATCTCCTTCAAAGGCATATCTGCAGTGACCAGAGGACCACCATTGTCCCACTTCCTAAAGGCCCCACCCACCAGCTCTCAACAATGGCATCCTGGGGACTAATCTTTTTATGCATGGACTTTTAGGTGACAGATGTCCAGACCACAGAGGAGCCCTAGGTCTTTACACATATGCACAGGAGCGATGCATTTCAATAGCTTCTTCCCTGATCCCCTTTGATGATTTTGTTGTTAGCTGAACAGTCTTTCTCAAGAGGCATTTTCTGGTCTACATTGATGATAGACTTAATTTGTGAGCTAAACCAAGCTATGGACTAATTTTTGGATGTATGTAAACATCTCACATAAGCAGCAAAAGGGAATTGGCACTGAATAAAATTATCCAGAGAAAAAGTTAGTTCTCAACTTTGATCACTTATCATTGCTATTTTTAAATCCATTTTCTTATTGGTAGAAGTTTCAGATTTTTAGTGTGGCATAAGCATAAAAGGATAAGAAACACTGATTGAAAATTAGAGCTAGAAATTTGACTCATCTGGTAACGGTGCTTGCTGCACAGAGGACAGAGCACCCTTGTAATAGCCCACTCCCAGCCTAAAAATGACTGTACTCTAGCTCCAAGCAGTCTGGCATCCTCTCCAGTCCTCTACACATGCACAGACAGGTACATGATTCTACACCACAAGTGTGATTAGACTCACCCAGACCCTTACACACACCAGTAAAACAATTAATTAATAAATAAAATATATTTTAGGTGCTAGCATATTCATTGTGAAACATTTAAACCACAGAAAATAACATCACACAAAGAAAGGAGAGAAGAGAAATCATCATTTGGGAACATCTCATTTGGCTGAGACACTTATGTTACCTATTAAGTTTTGACAGCAAGATATTAAATACTTATGTTTCTATTTTATATAAGAAAGGTGGTCAGAGAATGAAATGAAGTTGCTACCATTAGTTCTCAGCTTTTGTCTGAGACCATAATAACATGCTTCCATGTTCTTCATAAGCACTTGTAAATTAAAGGAATTTAGGGCATGCCATGCCTAAATATGTTACCTTTCTGACAGTCATTCCCTGGAAAGTAACAGATACAAGGGCACACTGACCTTGCTTTCATTCTGGAAAGCAGAAGAAGAAATGCCTGTGCAAGATTCCCCTGTTATGCCAGCAGCATGGAAACATCCCCATCACCGGAAACGTGCAGCTGAGGCTGAGAACTGTGATTCTCTCATGTCAACATGATTGTTTATCTTCTTGTACTGGTCTCACAAATTTTAGGTTTTCTGAGTTGCTAAGCTTTAAAATGTAAAAAATACTCTAAAATATAAGCCAGTGGGTCCATCTACTTTTGGGGTGAGGGAGTATCTGTCTTCTTATTGAAGTATCTCATGACCATGCAAATTCACTAAATAAAATTTTGTTTGTTTCTCCTAATAATGTCTTATGTCTGTCCTTGCTGAATTCTCAGGAAGAATGACAGTATATTTTATCTCTTCCATGAGCTACTACCGAGGTATGTGGACGATTCAGATTTTTGAGGAATCTATATAGAATGTCTGTGTCTTAGGACAATGATTTGTGAGATTGAGAAATTCAAATATATCTATTTACTTTATTTGGTTTTATACTCAGACTATGACTGTCTAAAGCTATTGAAAAACCACAGTGAACTACATAATTCAAATTAACTTAATGAGCTTTGTCAAAACTGACATACAATCTGCTATAAATTCAGGGAAACATGGTTTTCTAAATGAGACTTATTAGGAAGAGTATTTTCAATTCTATGTTTAATGTCAAAATATGGAATATATTTTAATTGATATATTCACCTGTTTTCTTATTGTCATAAATCATGTAGTCATTTAATCATAATTGTTTCTAGGAGTCAATCCCTTTTTCATCTTCCATCAATATATAATTTGCTTATTGTTCTGTCTGTAACTCATAGCAACAAAGAAACAAAGGCCTGGTTGAGCATATGTAGTTAGGATACACTGTGAGTGGATATTTTCTCCACTAATAAGTGCAAATAAAAATCAGATACTAAATCCACTTAGGACTTTTATGAGGTCTGTGAGGAAAGCTTTCTATTTGAGGACTTGTAAAATATAATCTACAACTTGTCATTTAAAACATTCATTAGAGCATTCAGAAAATGTTTGTAAATGTCTGCACATTTTCCTGTTGCATTAATGCATAAACATGCAGTCCTTCAAGACAGAGCAAAGTTACAGCCCTATATCTCAAGAAAAAATACATATTAAAAAAAAATCTTCCAAGCTGGGTATAGTGTCACATGTCTTTAATCTCTGTTGCAGGCAAAGGCAGGCAGATCTCAAGAAACAAAAAAAGCAAATAAAATATATCCTCAAAGAATGCGAGGAAATTAACAAGAAACACTGAAAGCCTAGGTTCCATTTTTTTTTACCTTATCAAAACATTCTTTTCACTAAATTTATTCCATTCAAAATATCTTTTTCAATTTTGGACTCAAGACAGGTATAATTTTACTGCTTGGTAGAGCCCATATTCAGATAAAAAAATCAACTGGAAAATAAGTTCAGAATGGTATAGGGAATCCTATTCAATAGATAATATTATTTAAGGCCCCAGAGAAATATGCTGATTCTTGTTGAAAATTAAAGAGGAAATGATGTTTGATCTGATTTCTGAATAATGGCTTAAAAGTTAAAGGAGTTTTTGTAAAAGAACATGGTATATTAATGGCATGGATTATTAAACAATAATGCCACATAAAATAAATAAATGGCATGTAATTTCAGTGCAATTGATTTATAACTAGATATATAATTAGCACCCAGATATACATACATGCACACACATCCACATCTACACTATTTCAGGTGATTTGAAGCTTGTGTTTGCTCATACTTCATACAATGCTTTATGTAAGTACTTTTATTAAGTTGTATTTTAATGCCAGTTACTAGTATCTAATAAGAGACTATTTCAAGACTGGAGATATGGGCTGGGGAATTTATTCAGTGAGTGAAGTGCTTGCTGCATACACAAGAAGACCTGAGATCAGATTCCCCACACCCATGAAAAAAGCTTGGAAAGGCAGCATGCCCCTATAACCCCAGTGCTGTGGGGTGCATATACTGACTTGATGGCCAGTCAGTATAAACAATTACTGAGCTCTAAGTTCAGAGAGAGACCCTGTCTCAAAAATAGGATGGAAATCACTAAAGAAGGACACCTGATAATAATGTTTGGTCTCTACACTCATCTGCATACACCTATATACTTACACATGTACCTACACTCTTCTCAAAGACACACACACACACACACACACACACACACACACACACACACACACACACATACACAAAGAATACTGAAGGTGTTTCCTTTATTACTGCCCGTATCACAGAAATATCACCACAGACATGTGAAGTGCATTGACACAAGTGTGAAACTTTACACATGAACTTTTGTCTCTATTTTAATTCCAGAAACAATGTTATCTGCTTTCTATTTTAGGGACTTTTTAAAAGATCCATGTGTAGTAATCATTTTCTGTTACCTCTTGTCTGATGGAAAGTTCGTAGCACACTTATATTTTGCATGTGCATCTGACTTATGTCTTATTGTGTTTTAAATAATTAATATTGTTTGTTTTCATATTTTATCATAAATTTGTTGCAGTTTGCTTCCTCCGTGAGTTGTCAGGATCCTTTGAGGAAAAATAATGTAAGGCAGTCTAAAGAAATCAAATATTACAAGAACATTTTATAGCCCCTAGCTTCCTGAGTTCACATTTATCTACATTTCTACAGTTATACATTCTTTAAAATTCTATCCTGTGTCTATATGATTTTGAGATAGCATATACTTACTCAATATAAATGTTATAGTTTATAAAATTAAAGTGTCTATGGTATTTACTTTCTCAAAGGAGCTATGTACAAATTAAATTAATCTAGCATAGATATTTTAGTGGCTTATGATTATATTTTATGCAATATTATATTGTGTTTTTCATACAGCAAGTCCCATACCATCTATTGTTTTGATAAACAAGTAATCAACAAAAAGGTCCTTTTAAAAATAATTTCACTCTATTATTATAAACAAAACTAAAGGAAATAAATGCCCCTTGAATCATTTTCTGAAGTTACTTTACAAATCAGCAGCTGTCTGCTGCTCAGATAAAAACACATCAGTCTGTTTCTTCCAGTCAGAATAATAATTGAAGGAAAAAACGTCACTTCAGGGATTAGAATAACAAGACAAAGAGTTGGTTGCTGCCCACTGATTAACAGAACCATACCCGTGTCATAATGTGTATTGTGTGACCCAGGCTGGAGAAGCAGAAAAAGAGATTACATTTGAAATGTGACAAGCCATCATTACTGTGCCAAGTCAAGGGAAGAACAAGGGAAGCACTGAACTGTTAAAATACATACATTTTTTCTTCTTTCATTTTGTTTCTGAGATTTACTTGTGTGAAAGTTTTCTATAAATCAATCTGAGCAGTCTATGGGAATTAAAACAATATTTGATTTCTCCTAAAGTTAGCAATTCCCATATGGCAGGAAATATTTCACAAAACTCCTGACTTGCTGTGGCAATGTGATAGATCCTACCGTGGGCTGACTAAACTCAAATGCACACTCTGCCATTACTTGTAACTTAGTGTGTCCTCTGGGAGGCTGTCATCTGCTTCAGGAAAAGCATGCATAGCTCTGGGCCAGCTGTTCTTTTTCCAATTCCGTGATGTTAATTTACTAGTATATGAAAGATGCTGGGAGTTGAGGAGGAAACTCATGATATTGAGTTTATTTACCAGAAAATAAAATGATCTGATCCTTTGTTCCTTGTTTTGAGTTGTATTTATCCTGTTAGTATTTTATCCTGTTAGTTTTTTTTGTCATCCATGCCCCATGCCTTTATCTCCTTAGTATTGTCTTAATCATCTTTCTCCATTATGTAAAATTACTTTTGCTATGCTTTTCTTACTCTTGTGTAGTGAAATCCAAGCGCTAGGTTGTTCTAACAACTTAAATTGATTACCACTGAATGACAAAATTTGAGCCGTGATAAGAGCATCACACCACACAGAGATCACAGACATGCATTCTGTATACTTACTGATACTTACTGACTTTTCTGCATTGCTTTTATTCTATCAGCCTCTCTCCAGTCAACTGTTATCAGGGCTTTTTACTATCACAAAAAACTGAGTGCAGTATGCTTTTCTCCTTACCTTCTGTGAAAATGGATGGAGTCCCTATCATTTCTTGTGAAAATAAGTCTAGTTGTGATTATGATCTATATGTTTTTCCTTTTTAGTTACCTTGTCTTAGAAAATATTCTCTTAAATTTCTGTACAGTTCATTTCTCTCTTGACAAAAGTCCCTGTTCTTAATCTCTAAATATGCTTACTTGTTATCTTAATTTGAAAACAAACTAATTATATTTTACTTAAATTTCCCTTCTCAGTGTTTCCTTATGCATAATAACTTTCTCCTACGGAGTAAAGATACCAAAACATGATGCATTTTTCTTATGCCCTAATCACACTTAGCAAGATTGACTTATCCTCTCCATAAAAAGTGTTCATATAAGAACTCATACAGCTGAGTCAATGAACAGTCCTTATAGACATTGTAATGGCTATTCCTGGATTAGTTGTAACTCACTGAGCAATCTTTATCCTAGCAGACTGTAATGTATATGATAGCGTTCATTCTGGAATTTTCTACTAACAACTATAATGTATAAGAGTGAAAGGTATTTATCATGAATAAATACATGACATATGCAGGGTAAAGGAGCTTTATATTACAATGCTAAATCTGAACTTTAATTTGCATAAATGAAATTTTAATAGTAGCTGCCATCAAATACAAAATATATTTACATAAATGTTAAACATAACCTAGATGTATAAAATAAAATGCAGTATAACTTTTAAAAAGATGGATTAAATATTTAATATACAATTAAAGTACAAATATTTAAATATTTTGTTCTATAATTCTTTCTATTATTGTATAGAGGCATGATCTACCTGTAGTAAACTGTAGACTTCTAAAGACCTTGAAAATGAATACACTCATTTAAATCAGTTCCACAATGAAGAGGTAGAATGCATTTATCACTTCAGATTGTTTTTCCATGTGCCATTAAAGGCAGAGGTGATTACTCTTCTTATTTTTATCAGCCTGTTATTTGCCTGCCATTAAACATCTTAGAAAACAAAGTATGCATACATCTGAGTCTGGCTTCTTTCACTTGGCATAGTTTTCCTTAAGTCTCAGCATATACTCATCAATACTTCCTTATACCATTAGCAGAACATGCCACTAATCTATAAATATTTAGGTTGATTTCAACATCTAATGGTTCAGAATGAAGTTGGTATGACTATCCCTACAGTAGTTTTTGTGTGATTATTTATTTATTGCCCTAAATAACAAAGCTGAAATTAATGAGTCATAATCTGTCTACATGCCTATCTCCGTCTTTCTGTCTAGTCACTACTCATCTATTATCTATGTTTCTGTAATCCAATAAAAAGTGCTCCATATGTATGTTATCATTTCAGTTTTGTGAGGCAGATGTCTACATCCTGTACATATTCAAATTTTCACTTATTTTTGTCATTCCAAAAGATGCAAAGCAATGTCTCACTGTAAAATTACACATTTCCTGAATGATTACTATAATTTAGCACCATGATTAGTGGTTACTTAGTATTGTGCTGTTTTATTGTCTTTTAATATTTTGTACATCTTGAGTTTATTTTTTTAAGTTGAATTACAAATTAAATTTATATGAATTGTTTTGTTTTTAATGATCCAGTTTATTCATACTGGGCTACCAGCTACTTATGAAAAATAGATTTAACTCTTCTTGCAGAAAATGGCTCCTGTTTTATAGGATTCTGGTTCTGTGCCTCTCCTCAAAAGTTGTACTTCTCTGTCTTGGTGTTGAGTATGTTCAGACTTTTTCTTATAATGAAAACAGGAAAGAAAGCTTCCAAATTCCACATATTGAGATGAAACTAAGCCTCAACCAATGGTTTTGAAGACTTATTTTTCTTTTCTTTTTTTTCCACTTTTTAAATTTATTTATTAAATTTAATTTTACATATCAGCCACGGATTCCCTTGTTCTCCCCCTCCCACCCCTCCACCTCGCACCTTCCCCCCAGGCCACCCTCCATTCCCATCTCTTCCAGGGCAAAGACTCCCCCGAGGATTGTGTTCAACCTAGTAGATTCAGTCCAGGCAGGTCCAGTTCCCTCCTCCCAGGCTGAGCCAAGTGTCCCTGTATAAGCCCCAGGTTCCAAACTGCCAGTTCATGCACCGAGAACAGGACCCAGTCCCACTGTCTGGATGCCTCCCAAGCAGATCAAGCTAATCAACTGTCTTATTTATCTGGAGGGCCTGATCCAGTTGGGGGCTCCTCAGCTATTGGTTCATAGTTCATGTGTTTCCTTTCGTTTGTATATTTGTCCCTGTGCTTTTGCCAACCATGGTCTCAACAATTCTCGCTCATACAAACCCTCCTCTTTCTCACCAATTTGATTCCTGGAGCTCCACCTGGGGCCTGACTGTGGATCTTCGCATCCGGTTCCCACAGTCATTGGATGGGGTTTCTAGCATGACAATTAGGATGTTTGGCCAGGTAGCCTTCGAATATTTCAGAGATCTATTCAGAGGGCCTGATCCATTTGGGGACCCCTCAGCCTTTGGTTCGCATTTCAGATGTTTCCATTCGTTTGGCTTTTTGTCCCTGTGCTTTATCCAACCTTGGTTTCAACAATTCTCGCTCATATAAACCCTTCTCTTTCTCGCTAAATGGACTCCCGGAGCTCCACCCGGGGCCTAGCCTTGGATCTCTGCATCCAGATTCCTCAGTCCTTGGATGGGGTTTCTGGCATAACTATTAGGGTGTTTGGCAATCCCATCACCAGAGTAGGTCAGTCCCGGTTGTCTCTCAACCATTGCCAGCAATCTATTGTGGGCATATCTTTGTGAATTTCTGTGGGCCTCTCTAGCACTTTGTTTCTTCCTTTTCTCATGTGGTCTTCATTTACCATGGCTGCTATTCCTTGTTCTCCCTCTCTGTTCTTGATCCAGCTGGGAGCTCCTGCTCCCACAGCCTCTCTTTCCCTCGATCCTCGCCCTTCATTGCTCCCACTCATGTCCAGGTTGTTCATGTAGATCTCAGCCATTTCTCCGAAATTGGGTGATCCTTGTGTCTTTCTTGGGGCCCTGTTTTCCAGGTAGCCTCCCTGGTGATGTGAGTAGCAGTCCAGTCATCCTTGTTCCACCTCTAGTATCCTCGTATGAGTGAGTACATACCATATTGGTCTTTCTGAGTCTGGGTTACCTCACTCAGGATGATTTTTTCTAGATCCATCCATTTGCCTGCAAACCTCATTGTTTTTTAATGTCATTGTTTTTCTCTGCTGAGTAGTATTCCATTGTGTATATGTGCCACAATTTATTTATCCATTCTTCAGTTGAAGGGCATCTAGGTTGTTTCCAGGTTTTGGCTATTACAAACAATGCTGATATGAACATAGCTGAGCAAGTGCTCTTGTGGTATGATTGAGCATTCCTTGGGTATATGCCCAGGAGTGGTATAGCTGGATCTTGGGGGAAATTGATTCCCAACTTTCTAAGAAAGTGCCATATTGATTTCCAAAGTGGTTGTACAAGCTTGCATTCCCACCAGCAGTGGAGGAGAGTTCCCCTAGTTCCACATCCTCTCCAGCATCAAGTGTCTTCAGTGTTTTTGATCTTAGCCATTCTGACAGGCATAAGGTGGTATCTCAGAGTTGTTTTGATTTGCATTTCCCTGATTATTAGGGATGTTGAGCAATTCCTTAAATGTCTTTCAGCCATTTGAGTTTCCTCTGTTGAGAATTCTCTGTTTAGTTCTATAGTCCATTTCTTAATTGGACTGTTGGTCATTTTGATATCTAATTTCTTGAGTTCCTTATATATTCTGGATATCAGTCCTCTGTCAGATGTGGGGTTGGTGAAGATCTTTTCCATCTTCAACAAATGGTGCTGGCATCACTGGATATCAATGTGTAGAAGGCTGCAAATAGATCCATATTTGTCACTGTGCACAAAACTTAAGTCCAAGTGGATCAAGGACCTCAACATAAATCCAGCTACTCTGAATCTGCTAGAAGAGAAATTAGGAAGTATTCTTGAACGAATTGGCATAGGAGATCACTTCCTAAATACAACACCAGTAGCACAGACACTGAGAGAAACAATCAATCAATGGGACCTCTTAAAACTGAGAAGCGTTTGTAGAGCAAAGGATACGGTCAACAAAGCAAAGCGACAGCCTACAGAATGGGAGAAGACTTATTTTTCAAATGCAAGCATTTCTATTCCAAATAGTACTAAATTGCACTTACACACTTAACCTGAAACTGAAATATGAATTCTATTTTTCCCTGGCAGTTGCTTTGTATGTGTCTTGGTAGTTTTTATATGCAGAATTTTAGCAAAAGAGTTTGGCATGGTCATGATCACCCACAACATCAGCACATTCAAGGTATATTCAAGAGGATGAGGAATTCAAAATCATTCTTGGCTACAAAGCAAGTTTGATATGACCCAAGGTTATACAAGGTCCTGTCTAAAGTAGCTACCAACAAAACACACAAACAAGTAAAACAAGAGAATAGCTTCTGAAAAGCCTAACAGGCTGAGAAGATGGTCCAACCAGTAAGCTACTTGCTGTTCAACCACGAGAAAATGAATTTGACACTAACATCCATGTGTTGAGCCTTTGCTGTCATAGCGTTGTGCAAATACAAAATTAAAACTATGTGAAGAATGATTTTAAAATTCTATCATTTTCTTTCTTGTTTTTTTGAGACAGAATCACATTGTGTATACTGATTGCTGTGTATTTCAGGCTGGAATTGAAGCAATCCCACTGCATCTCTCTCCCAAGTATTTCTATATTTTAATGGTGCTTTGCTTACTGTATTAATCAATTATTTAGTATTAATGTTAAAATATCCAACTAAGGGGTACTTGCTATTTTCCTTATTTTTTCTACATTTTCATTGTTATGTAATTTTAATTATTGCAGCATATTTTTTAATTGTTTATGTGTCTGAATTTATATTTTCCATCACAACACATTTTTCCCTTATGTGAATATTCTTTTTTTCATGGCTATGTCCAAGTGTAGTAGTGATGTAACCATCCTATTTTAATATGGTAAATGCTTTCCAGGCTTTGGATAATTAAAGTTTATGACTTACAGATGACGTATATTTATCTTGCTTTGCAATGCAACTTGATAAGACCTGCTTTCTAGTTTGAATTTTTAATCCTCTTACATTATTGTGTTTTCTAATATGACAACGTTTATTTATACCCCAGTGAGTATTTTCTCTGTGTCTCATTTTCTCCTTATTCCATTCTATTATATGTTGCTCTTTGGGGCACAATCAAGCATTAATTAACTTATATTTTATCTTATATTTATAATTTTCCTTGTGATTGTCTGTAATAACTCTGATCTTAAATGTCCCCAAATGGCAGTGTGCTAAAATGTGATGTCTAGGATCAAACTTTTGGAGAGCTGAATCCAACTTTAAGATAAAGAGCTAGGTTGAAACTTGAAAGCTCACTGAAGTATGTCCTGGAGCAGGACTGTGGGCCTATCCTTTTGTTTATTGCATCCGTTATAAAGGGTTTGGCTGTGTGATGTGCTCCTACCATCTGAAAATACCTCATCTAAGACTTGAAAGAATGGAGTCTATGAGAAATGGGTTGTAACTTCTTTCATGTCTAAGAACTCCACTATGTCCTCCAAATGAATTTCAGAGTACAAAATTAACTATTTGTATTCATAGTTTCAATATTCTTCACTTTTCTTTCTTATTTCACATGTCTGACTAGCACATCTCTCATGCCTCGTCAAGTAAATCCTCTGGTGACAGATTCTCTCAGCATTCCAAAACACTTGAATGTATATATCAACATTATTTTAGTATATTTGGAGTTGTTTTCAAAATAGAATTCTGTTTTATTTTTGATTTTTTCTTTCTCATCATCATGAAAATATCTATCTTTTACTTTGTGATTTTTTTCTGAAAAACATAAAGAAATTTAATTTCAGTATGTATTTTTATATTTATCCTGTTCTGTGTTCATGAAGGCTTGCAAAGTTGATAAAGATTTATGACAAATGGAAATTGTGTGAAAGATATCTACCAAAATCCAAGAAAAGGTTGCCCAGAGCTACAATCAGAGTTCTGCCCTTATCTCTATGAGATGGCAGAAATGGTTCAACTCTTCAGTCTGTTAAATGGGGTCTTGGTCCATTTCATATTTCTATTATTATAACTTCATTATTTCAACCTCTTATAATGCAACTCTTGCAATGGAGAATTATACTAATACAACTGATAACTTCATCAGATGGGAAAAGATTTTAGGAGAGAAAATGTCTTACTATCATAAAGAATGATTGTAGTAACTTTTTAAGTCATGAGAAAAAAGAATTAAGATTCAGATAGCCTAGAATTAAATTTTTACTCTCTTCCCTCTAATAAAATAGATCTATTACTTACAAGTAAACTTTATCCCTTCTATAAGGTAGAGAATCCATTTCCTGTATTGGAATAAAGTATCCCTGAGAGATAATATATTTAAATTTAAGTAGTCCATTTTGGGTCAGTGACTTAATATTTGTTTGGTAGTTAGGCCCCTTACCCCATTCAAGTCATGTCATCAGAGAGTAGCCCACTTATTCTTTGTTTTTCATTGATCACAAGAAAGACTCTTGTTCAATGTACCCTTTTGTTCATTTTTAATTTTTTAAATTTGTTTCTAATGTTTTTAATTGGAATAGAATTACAGCACTTTCCCCCTTCCCTTTCTTCCTTTTATTTTCTCTGCAGCTACTCCCCTCTGAACCCATCCCATTGAGCCCCACACTCTCAAGTTGATAACTATATTATCATTAGAAATATTTGTAAAATATGTGACAGCTCCTGAATTTATGGTGTTACAGGGGAAGGGGTGCAAAGATTCTAAAAGCCAGAATATCAGGAATTCAATTGTGAAATAGTCTCTCCTAGAAATGGTTGCATAAACAAGCAGGAGCAATAACAGTATCAAATAGCAACAGCAGTATCAATAATGTGGAAGGGGATGTCCTATACCTATACAAAAACTCCTAGCCATTCCTCATTTCTGAAAGAAGGAGAATTAGGCTCTCAGGGATGAGATTCCATATTGGTTGTCTAATGCAGAGTGGTCAGAATTGAAACCATATATGTTGCTGGTTATTTTTCTCTCTTGCTCTTTTGGGATGACCACCACCCAGCTCCCAAATAAATCACACATAGAGGCACATTCTTAATTATAAATGCCCAGGCTTAGCTTGGCTTATTTCTAGCCATCTTTCCCTAATTTTAAATTATCCCCATCTGCCTTTTGCCTCTGGGCTGTTTCCTTTTTTCTTCAGTATATCTTACTTTCACTCTTACTCTGGCTGGCTATGTGGCTGGGTGGCTGGCCTCTGGCATTCTCCTCTCCTTGTTCTCTTGTTTCTCATTTCTTTTTCTCTCAGATTTCTCCTTCTGTACATTCTCTCTTCCTGCCAACCCCACCTATCCTTTCTCCTGCCTTGCTATTTGTCATTCAACTTTTTATTAGAACATCAGGTGTTTTAGACAGGCACAGTAATACAGATTCACAGAGTTAAAAAATGCAATCATCTTTGCATCATCAGATGTTCCACATCATAAACAAATATAACACATCCTGAAATAATATTCTACACATATACATATACACAACAAAACAGACTCAGCAGATTCAATTTGTATGTATTTGTGCATATTCCTTTTATTTTTATTTGTCCTGGTTGTAAAGACCAAGATCTTGGATATGGAGAATTCCAATCTCTCTGTCTCTCTGTCTCTGTCTCTGTCTCTGTCTCTGTCTCTCTCTCTCTGTGTGTGTGTGTGTGTGTGTGTGTGTGTGTGTGCATGTGTGTACACGTGTGTATGTCACAGCACATGTGTGGAGGTCAGAATATCAATTCTCTCATTCTATGATGTTTGTTCTGGAAATCTAACTCAAGTTGCCAGATTTTGCATTAAGCTTTTTTTACCTGCTTAGCCATCTTTAAAGCCCCCATTTTTGTTTTTGAAGTTGCACAAGTTAAAAATTAATCCTGAAGCGATAAATTAGTTAGTCTTGAAATATAGACTTTTATGTAAGACTATTTGAGCAATACTTTTGGGAAGCTCTCTTATTACCTACTAGAAACCATTTCCTCAGAAATATTAGACTACAGTCTTGAGATCTAGTTGGTTTTTTTTTTTTTTTACCCCAATCCCACACAGCATCCTAGGACATAAATGTCATCTTTGTTATTATTTGAAGGGAAGTGTTTAAAGAGGGACTAGAACATTCAGATATACATGTTTATTCACTCTGGCTAGCCTTAAATTGAAATATTTTATAGCCCATGTTATCTCTAATTGCCCATCTTTTCATGTAGTACTAATGATAATTTGAGGTTAAATAGTTGACTTTTCTGTCAGAACAATTACTTAACAATTTGGCTTCTGCTATTTGAACTGCAAAATTTAAGCAGAAAATATTTTGCAAGCAAACCTTTTTTTTTCTTCACATCTTTCCCGTGATCAGACTCAATCACAGCCTGGCTTTCTCTGTAGATTACAGAAGAAAGCATAAGCAATTCATATCACCAATATCCTAACTTCTAAATCACCTATCTCAGGAGACACAGACGGGGAGTAGCCAAAATTTCATGATGCAAATGTTTCTGAGAGCTCTGCTATTCATAGGGTAAAATATTTGAGCTTGAAAATGGGGGAATCTTCACTTTACAACTTTTATTAGTTTTTGACAGTTTTGGGTCTGTTAAATGCATGGACTTTGCCCCTATTTTCAGAGATTTTGTATTTTATTGACAGGAAGCAAACTCAAGATAGCTTAAATGTAAAAGGAAGGTTATTTGTTTGTGATTTAGTTGGTAACTGTATGACACCTTTATATCTATTTAAGAGAGTAATGCACGATATCATAGAAAATATACAAATGATTCATAAGTGAGTACAAGTGATCAAAAAGCGGATAAATTCATACCTATGCCCATACGATGCCTGGTAAACCCAGTGAGTCACAAAGGAAAAACCTGAGTAATCAACCAAACAGCAGCAACAAAAGTATCCCATGAATATGAAATGGGAGGTTTGTAGAAGGGCGTGTGGAGGTTTGTGGGGGTAGGAGGCAAATAAAAGCAGATGAGGGGATAAATTTGATCAGAATGCATTATACACATGTGTGAAGTTGTTAAAAATAGAAGTTAACACTCCTTAGCATTAATAAAATAGTATAGCATGATGACCTATATAATCTCTTGTTCTTACCAAGACAACTTTGCAAAGAATTATGTTACTAGATTATCATACCTATGTATACTACAAAGGGATCATGTGAGGAAATGGAACAATGTGATGAAAGAGGATATTGGTCTTTGTATCCAGGGGGCACATTGTTTGGCAATGTCATTTAAGAGTTCTCATGTTGAACAACAAATGCCAACACACAACATGGGTGCTGAGGAAATTTTCAATAAATTGCATTTGAGTTCTGTACACCACATGTTGAACCTTAGGCTAGTCTCAGCAAAAACCTCACTGATAATGTCTTTATGTAATGTGAAAGATTAACAAGTTGCCATGGATTTTATTCAGCCTGGCACTTTGATTTTCAGATGATTAAATTAGTCTAAAAAGGGAATTACAAGGATTTCTTTTTTTAAAATTTTATTTTATAATTTAATTTAATTTTACATATCAGCCATGGATTCCCTTGTCCTCCCCCCAGCCACGTTCCCCCAGTCCACCCCCCCATTTCCATCTCCTCCAGGGCAAAGACTCCCCTGGGGATTGAGTTCAACCTGGTAGATTCACTTCAGGCAGGTCTAGTCCCCTCCTCCCAGGCTGAGCTAAGTGTCCCTGCATAAGCCCCAGGTTCCAAACAGCCAGCTCATGCACTGAGGACAGGTCCTGGTCCCACTGCCTTGATGCCTCCCAAACAGTTCAAGTTAATCAACTGTCTCAATTATCCAGAGGGATTTCTTTTTTAAAATTATAGTAACATATTTACTGGAATAAACTCTATATGTATGCACATGCATATACACAGGTGGGTACACATATATGCATTTGTGTGCACAGATATTCATGAACATGCCTGCATACACACACTTATTTTCTAGGCAAAAATTGGAGTCATTCTTTTATAGTGAATTTTATGGTGGTAACTAGAGTAATTGCCCTTAAGTTCCTGTATATATAACACGTTTATCTGTATTTTTGTCCTCTATTTCATCTTAAAATAAGAGCAAACATCACTGTGGAAATGTATAATTTGTCTTTAGTGAAATATTGCTTAAGAAGAAAATATAACTTATGAATAAAGACTTGGTAACTATCCTTTAAAGCAGTCAAGTTAATAAAAATTAAGTAATTCTAACTACACTAGCATACTGACTGATAGGAAATAAGTACTTATATTGAATTGAATTGAGATGTACTACTGCCTATGTAACTTTTAAGAATATGAAAATCTAAAAACCATTTAAAAATCAGTGACAAATTTTACCACAACTTTTCAGAGTTCTGCAATGAAGCAAATAATAAAGTCAGAATGTGAAGAAATGACTTCACATTTATGAGAAATAAAGAATCTACTATATTAAAATTGCAAAGATTACTCTAAATCTTAAACTTCAGCTGAAAAGTGGTTTTATATAAAAGATTCATGACCTTGACTCAATTAATTCAATATATTTTATTGCCTCATGCTTGCTTTAATTTAAGTTAAATTATCAGCTATTAAAAAGCTCTATCCTCAAAGCATCCTCTATCATTTAGAAGTCAATTTAGCATCAATAACATCCCCTTTCTACAGTTTCTCTTCTTTGATCTTTAATACTACGATGACAGTCTTTCTTTAATAAGTATGAACAACTGACTTCTGCATTTTCAGTGTTTTGTACTTACAAAATACATGATAATTTAACAATAATGGCAACAGTATTGAAATTTGTCTTTCCTATTTGCAATATGAAGCCACTTTATTAATTCTTCTAACCACCCACAGTTTTGTATCAGCTTCTTAAATAATATTTAGTCTTTATTTAAACTGTACATTTTATAGCAATTTTTTTAATTAGGCAAGCACTATATGAGGGGAAGTAAGTTCTGTGTATATCTTCATGTTAGAATATATTTGCATCTACTCCAACCTTTGGCTTCATTGTATGATGGTGGGCATTGCTGGCTTCCAAAGGTTTATGACTCCCAATATCAAGTGGTAAACTATTGTTTGAACATTTGGATTAAGATAATTGTTAAAAGTGCATATTCTTGAGTCGGGCGTGGTGGCGCACGCCTTTAATCCCAGCACTTGGGAGGCAGAGCCAGGCGGATCTCTGTGAGTTCGAGGCCAGCCTGGACTACCAAGTGAGCTCCAGGAAAGGCGCAAAGCTATGCAGAGAAACCCTGTCTCGAAACACCAAAAAAAAAAAAAAAAAAAAAAAAAGTGCATATTGTGGTGGTAATCTAATTGTATTGAAATATTATTTTGATTTGTACTGAAATATTAATTTGATTGTATGTTAATAAATAAAGTTGTCTGGGGGTCAGAGCTATTAGAGCCATAGCAAGAGTGTGGCGGTGGTGGCACACGCCTTTAATCCCATAGATATCTGTGTGTTCAGGGTCAGAGCTATTAGAGCCATAGCAAGAGTGTGGCGGTGGCAGCACACGCCTTTAATCCCATAAGATCTCTGTGCGTTCAGGGATACAGCCAGCATTGGAGACATATGCCTTTAAGACCTAGGGGGCTGTACATTCAGACAGTGACGAGGCAGTCATGTGTTTGGGTTTACAACCAATGAGAAGGCAGAACAACATACTTTAAAAATACGAACCGACAGGAGGTAGGTCTCTTTTCGCGAAGCTGGGACAGCAGGAGGAAGGGTGAGATTTTAGCTCTGAGCTCTGACCTCTCGGCTTTCTCTTTTACATTGTTTCTGTGTTTCTTATTTAATAAGACGGTTGGTTACATCTACATCTGGCGCCCAACGTGACAAGAATCCATTAAAAACTGCTTGGCTTGGCGGCAGGTCCGCTTTCCCGCAAGGGCGGCAGGCGGCCCGCGGCGGCGGCGGCGGCGGCGGCGGCGGCACACGGCGGCCGGCGGCGATCGGCTTGTTAGTCCAAGCTGCTGGCGTCCTAGTCCGGGTAGCAACTTCTAGCCCGGGCCTAGGTCTGTGAGCAGCTTGCCTAAAGCCGGTGCTACAAACAACTCAGACCTGCCCTGCCTGTAAAGCCAACGCACGTGGTTGGAGCTTAAGGAAGCCAGACCCAAGCCTTGACTCGGCACAAGAGGGAACACGTGGCTGCATTTAAGCTTTAGCCGGCTACGCTTTCTTGTGCGTTCTCTCTTTTCTCTCTCTCTCTCTCTCTCTCTCTCTCTCTCTCTCTCTCTCTCTCTCTCTCTCTCGATTTACACCTGGGACACTAGGTGGCTGCTTTGAAAATCCCCTCGGATTTCTACTGTTCTACGCAGATTTGGTAAGTCATAATATATCAGATATTTTAAAGGAAACTATCTAAAAGAGAATTTTTTTTCCACATTAAAAAACAAATGGGTTTTATGTGTGCATTGGAAGAAAATTGGTTTTTGTTCGAAATTTTAGGCAGTCTGGCAATGGAACAACTATATAATATTAGTATTGGTGGAATTATGCACCTCATCACTATAATAATCCACATTTTAATATTTAAAAAGATAGTCCATTTAAGTGCCAGGATAACAGCGTTAGAAGAACTTGTTAAACCTGTAAAAATTCAGACAGAAGAAATTAACAGTGAAGTTGTTTCAAGTCGGGATCATAAGGTTGCAGAAAGAAAGCCTGTTTTCACACAGTCACCCTTAATTTATCCTGTAACAGTACAGCAGATGCCTGATCAAATGGCTACACAAAATACTTGGGCTCCAATTGAAATGTTGGATTTAAAAAGGTTTAAGGAGGCAATAGTATCTTATGGCATGCATTCCCCATATGTAAAGCAAATGTTAAACACTTGGTCAACATATAATAGGATAGTACCACAGGACTGGCGGGACCTCGCACAAGGTGTTCTGGAACCCAGCCAGAGACTTCAATTTCTGACTTGGTTTAAGGAGGAGGCTAAAAACATAGAAAAACAGTGGAGGGATAAAGGAGTACAAGTTTGCCAGGATCAGCTTATGGGCGAAGGCCAATATGCTTCAGCACAAGCACAATGTTTATATGATGTCCAAACCCTAATTTTATGTCGAACGGCAGCCTTGAATGCATGGGACAAAGTTGAGGAACCAGGAAAAAAATCTGAGTCATTTACAAAGGTGAAGCAAGGCCCAAAAGAGTCTTTTACAGATTTTTTACAAAGACTGGCTTCAGCAGTAAAGAGAACGGTCTCGGATTCAGAAGCTGGTAAGGCAATAATTGAATCTTTGGCCTTTGAGAATTCGAATACAGCATGCAAAAGAATAATCAGGCCATTAAGGGCAAGATCTGCACCTATGGAAGATTGGATTAGAGAAACAATTAATGTTGAAGCTGATGAGCATGATGATACATGGGTAGGAGAAGTAATTTCAAAAGGTTTGAGGAGTGTTAGATGTTTTGGATGTGGAAAGCAAGGACATTTGAAAAGGGACTGTAGACAGGTCATTTCCAGAAACAATGTTTCTTCAAGGAACAATGGCAACAGAATGCCCCTTCCTTCTGGAGTATGCAGAAGGTGTGGTAAGGGAAAACACTGGACCAACGAATGTAGATCAACAAAGGACAGACAGGGTAATCCTTTGCCTCAGTCTTCGGGAAACTCCCAGAGGGGCCTCAGGCAGGCCCCCAGTGCAAATCCAGTTCAAACCTTTCCGGCAGCCATAGAGGAAATGCCTGCTCTGGAGAGCGATTAAATAACCAAATGCCTATTGGAATAAATCATGCTGGTCAGAATGATGAAACAGAGAGAATAGAAAATTCAGGAGAAAACATAAAGAAAATTTTTTGGCAAACTTCTATTAATGAACAAAGACCAAAATTAACAATAAAAATAAATGGTGTTTTGTTGTCTGGTCTGGTAGACACAGGTGCGGACGTTACCATAATTGCACCAGAATTTTGGCATCCAACTTGGCCTCTTCAGGAGGTAAACGTTCAACTGTTAGGAATTGGGACATTATCTCAGGTGAAACAGAGTGCAAGATGGCTCGAATGTATAGGTCCAGAAGGACAGAGAGGAAAATTAAAACCATATGTGGCTAACATAACTATGAACCTGTGGGGTCGAGACTTGTTGCAACAATGGAATACTCAGATTAACATCCCTCCAATCTCAGAAACAAATCATAAACTAGCACATGTTACTGAGAGAAATATTAGAAGATATTGTTCTAATGAGTGGTCACCAGCCATCCATATTATACAAGAACAGGGCACAATAACTGATGATCTTCCAAAGACACCAACAGCTCTACCTTTAAAATGGTTAACAGACAAGCCTGTATGGGTCCAGCAATGGCCTTTAACAACAGAGAAACTCCAGGCTTTAGAAGAGCTGGTAGAAGAACAGTTAAATGCTCAGCATATTGAAGAATCAACCAGCCCTTGGAATTCTCCTGTATTTGTTATTAAAAAGAAATCTGGTAAATGGAGAATGGTAACAGACCTTAGGGCAATTAACAAAGTAATTCAGCCAATGGGTTCTCTACAATCTGGGATGCCTTTGCCTACTCTGTTACCAAAAGGATGGCCTCTCATAGTTATTGATTTAAAAGACTGTTTCTTTTCAATACCCTTACAAGAAAAAGACAGAGAAAGATTTGCTTTTACAGTGCCTACTTATAATAATTCTCAACCGGTTAAAAGATTTCAATGGAGGGTCCTCCCACAGGGAATGTTGAATAGCCCAACTCTGTGCCAATATTTTGTACAACAGCCATTGGAAGTGATACGTAAAAAATTTCCTAAATCTATAATTTATCATTATATGGACGATATTTTACTAGCTGACTCAAATGCAGATACTTTAGAAATAATGTTTGAAGAAGTAAAGAAAATTTTGCCTCGCTGGGGATTACAAATTGCTCCTGAAAAGATACAAAGAGGAGATTCTATTAATTATTTAGGATATAAAATAGAGCTACAAAAAATTAGACCCCAAAAGGTGCAAATTCGGAGAGATAGACTACAGACTCTTAATGACTTTCAAAGATTATTTGGAGATATTTCTCATCTACGAACTATTGTTGGGGTAAAAAATGATGAACTGACTAATTTGTTCAAAACCTTAGAAGGTGACAAGGACTTAAATAGTCCAAGAGAATTATCACCTGAAGCTGAGAAAGAATTAGCATTGGTAGAAAAGAAAGTGCATGAAGGACACGTGAATCGTATTGATCCAAAGCTGGATTGCATTTTGGTTATCTTACCTTCTAGGCGTTCTCCTACTGGAATATTAATGCAGAGGGAAGATATTATATTGGAATGGATATTTTTACCAAATAAACCAAATAAAAAATTAAAAACTTATGTGGAAAAAATCTCTGACTTGATTTACAAAGGAAAATTGAGACTTCGTCAATTAGCAGGCATAGACCCAGCAGAAATTGTCGTACCATTAACTAAGGAGGACATTGAAAAATTATGGACAGAAAGTGAACCTTGGCAAAGAGCTTGCAGTAATTTTTTGGGAGAAATTAACAGCAAATATCCCAAAAGCAATAGAATTGATCTTATAAAGAGAGCTGAATGGATCTTGCCTCGAATTGTACGGCAAAAACCCATATCTGGAGTTCGTACATTTTATACAGATGCCAACAAAGAAGGAAAGGCAGGTTACAAATCAGAAAATTTAAGTAAAGTGGTTCAAAGTCCGTATAATTCAGTGCAAAAATCAGAATTGTATGCTATTCTGTTGGTATTAATGGATTTTTCAGAACCTCTCAACATAGTAACTGACTCTCAGTATGCTGAAAGAGTGGTGTTACATATTGAGACTGCAGAATTTATCCCTGATGCTTCAGAATTAACTTCACTATTTATTCAATTACAAGATACAATCAGGAAAAGGAATCATCCTTTATATATAACTCACATTCGATCCCATACTGGTCTGCCAGGCCCTCTAGCACAAGGCAATGAAGAGATTGATAAATTATTGATAGGAAATGTGCTGGAGGCCTCAGAATTTCATAAAAAACATCACGTTAATAGTAAAGGTTTAAAAAAGGATTTTTCCATAACCTGGCAACAAGCCAAAGAAATAATAAAGAAATGTCCTACTTGTTCCTTCTACAATCAGACGCCATTACCAGCAGGATGTAACCCAAAGGGTACTCAGAGAAATGAAATCTGGCAGATGGACGTGTTTCACTTTGCAGAATTTGGAAAATTGAAATATGTACACCACACTATCGATACTTATTCAGGATTTCAATGGGCAACTGCTTTGAGTTCTGAAAAAGCTGATTCTGTAATCACTCATTTGCTAGAAGTTATGGCCATCATGGGTATACCTGCGCAAATCAAAACTGACAATGCTCCATCATATGTCTCTGTTAAAATGAAACAGTTTTTTGCTTATTACAATATAAAGCATATTACAGGCATACCACATAATCCTACAGGTCAAGCAGTTATAGAAAGATCAAACAGAACTCTAAAGGATATGCTAAATAAACAGAAATGGGTAACAAAAACCCCCAGAAATAGACTGCATAATGCTCTTCTAACTTTGAATTTTCTGAATGCCAATGAGAAAGGAACAACAGCTGCAGAGAGACATTGGGTAATAGAAAAAACTACAGAATTAAATCAGCCTATATACTTTAAGGATGTGCTGACCTCAGAATGGAAACCAGGGTATGTATTACATTGGGGACGTGGTTTTGCTTTTGTTTCTACAGGAGAAGATAAGCTGTGGGTACCATCAAAATTGATAAAGGTTCGATTTGAACAAGAGAGACCTCTTAATTAGAGGAGGTGATAGTTCATCAACCAGCATGAACATCCAATTTAAACTAACTTGTATCAATAAAACATGCCTTTTCATTTCATCAGATAATAACTTGCCAAAAAGGAACATCCCCAAAATTAGTCTTGGGGAAAGGTTTTTGTTTTTGTCTTTTAGGAGAATGAAGGTTAAGGAATCTGAAGAACACTGGACAAATGAGACAACTGAAGAAAAGGGACAAATCATCTATCCCAAGAAACAGAGTGAAACGGTGTATGGGTATATATTATCTAAAAAAATTTTATGTCTTCCTAAATGTTTGTTTCTGCTTTTCTCTAAAGATTTAACACTATTGGTCTTCTAACAGTCCCAGTTCAATTAAAATTTAAAGCTGACTTTGGAGTTGGAGAATGGCTCTCTCCTTCTTTAAAATCAAGCATGTTGTTAAAAGGAAAATGCAAACTCCCTGTATCATGCCAGAATAAGAGCCATTTCTGCTATGGTACAGGACAAAAGCAAAATTAATTAAGGGACTATTCTATTACTAATCTCAACTCTTTGATTCTATTCTGATTCTTTAAACTTTTCTCAAAGTATAAATTTTATATCAAAATTTACAAGATTAATATATATATATATATACATTTTAAACTTTGTTAAGATATGAATGGTCACATAGAGTACTAACTAATTCTAGAAAAAAGGCTAGCTGCATATATATGTTTTTGTGTTCGAGTCTCTTATCAGTTTTCTGCAGGAAATCATGGCCAGGCCTAACATCAACTGAAGTCTCCAGAAAGAAGATGGGGCCCCACAACAACAACAATTCCACGTGGACAATAATAATATCATTAAGCTGACAAACATCATCCACAGATCAGCTTTGAACTACAAGGTGCTCAGAGCAAATTTGAGATGACTAGCTGAGATGATCCAGTCTCAAAGACTACTTGAATAAGGACTTGAGATAAACCCTAAACTTTGGCATTATACACAGACTGGATAATGAAGGATATAGTTACCTCTCCTAGAATTTGACAATTAACCTAAAATTTTTCTTTCAGGATAAAGAAAACTTCGCCCATACCCAGCAGGAAGCAATTTTAAGAATACGACGCCCACATTCCCAAAGAGGTGGTGTGGGGCAGGTGGTTTTTTGGTCTTTTTAATGGGTTCTGGGTCTGGGATAATTTTCAGTATTTAGGGGGGTTGGTTACAAGTTATTGTCAAGGGTTAGGAAAAAGGCTAAGCAAAGGAGATTAGATTTAAGGTTCTTGTTTAACAAAAAAAAAAAAAAAAGAAAGAAAGAAAGAAAGAAAGAAAGAAAGAAGGAAAGAAAGAAAAAAAAAAAGAAAGAAAAGAGAAAGACAATTACTAGTTTTAAATACTTTACATTGGATTGAATTGTTTTATATTGTACACAAATTTGAAACTGATATTGTTAGAAAATGCTATATGTATATTTCTAATTGTATTTATTCCATCCATTTAACAATGTAATGCAAATTTCTGATCCTTGAATGCTATTATTATCAACTATTAGGATATAAAGAAATGAAAGTTAGTAGTTAGACATTACAATAGAACTTGTAGTCATATTAGATATGTTTTAAAAATTGAGCAGAGATGTTTTAGACAGGTCATCTTCAAACCCTTCAGAGATCTACAGAATATGGCATTTAAAATGTTTTAATAACTTAGAAAATTTTTCTTTTTTGAGACATGTCAGCTCCTGGCAGTACCAATCTACTTTAGAGAAAATATGGGCATTGAAGAAACTGCATATGGAGTCAACTTTCATTCTGGCAAAAGTTAGCCACTGGACAACAAAGTATCCTCGAATCAACAGGACAAAATGGACAGACAGATCACGAAACAAGGGACTACTGATTCTTGCCAAAACAAGTGTGGTTATGGCTTTATCAAAAGGCATCTTCTGAGGCCAGGACAATATGGCCCCATCCCTGAAGTGGCCTTCGCATCCGGAAAAGGTACGGTGCCCTTTTCTTCGAAGGCAGCTTAACAGGCAGAGGGCCGATGGATTCTGTTGTACAATGGAACAGCAGCTGAAAGCTCATGCCTCTCAAAAGTAGACTGGCATTTAATAGAGGGATGTGGAGAAGAAGGGGATGCTGAGATGAAGCCATATATACACAGCCAAGAAGAATGGACAGCTGAATTAAAAAACTGTCAACAATTTCCAGAATTTAAAATCCTGAATCATGACAGGACACTAGTGGAATTCAGGTGTTTCTGGTACGTGGACTGCTCTCACCCAATGTGAGGTTGAACTGTTGACCTTGTGTACATCCTACTTCACAAATGAGTCTGTCAGATACACTAAGCCTATAGGCTGAAGATGATGCCCCAACACTGCGGAGAAACCTCAGGTGACTGCCCAGGCAGCTGGCTGTTTCTGTCAACTCACAAAATTTTTTGGAAGTTGCTTGCATGCACTTCCTGTTTTTATTTTTGTTAGCTACTATTATTCCCTTCTTGGGTCTCTGAGGGAGTTGAAGATTAGTTAGTTATGGTTGAAGATTAGTTAGTTATAGTTGAAAATTAATTAGGATAGAAAGTACATTAGATACATCTTGGATTTACCAAAATAGGATAGATAATGGAATTATTTTCTCTGATTTGTCAAATACCTGTTTAGGTATTTATTACTTGTATATATTGTATATAGTTATTGTACTTTTGTATATAGTTTTTCTTTTGTTAGTCATAACCTTTTGCTTTTTTTCTTTTTATTAAAATAGAAAAGGGGAAATGTGGTGGTAATCTAATTGTATTGAAATATTATTTTGATTTGTACTGAAATATTAATTTGATTGTATGTTAATAAATAAAGTTGTCTGGGGGTCAGAGCTATTAGAGCCATAGCAAGAGTGTGGCGGTGGTGGCACACGCCTTTAATCCCATAGATATCTGTGTGTTCAGGGTCAGAGCTATTAGAGCCATAGCAAGAGTGTGGCGGTGGCAGCACACGCCTTTAATCCCATAAGATCTCTGTGCGTTCAGGGATACAGCCAGCATTGGAGACATATGCCTTTAAGACCTAGGGGGCTGTACATTCAGACAGTGACGAGGCAGTCATGTGTTTGGGTTTACAACCAATGAGAAGGCAGAACAACATACTTTAAAAATACGAACCGACAGGAGGTAGGTCTCTTTTCGCGAAGCTGGGACAGCAGGAGGAAGGGTGAGATTTTAGCTCTGAGCTCTGACCTCTCGGCTTTCTCTTTTACATTGTTTCTGTGTTTCTTATTTAATAAGACGGTTGGTTACATCTACAGCATATTCTGGGGGCAACCTAAAATCAAAGCTTACTTTTTTTTCTTAACTAAATTCTTTCACCATCTGGAGGCCCTTGACATCTTTTCTGTAATGTGGCAATGGATGCTCAAGTAGGGTATTTGATACAGTGCCTAAAACACTGCCTGTATGATTGGCGTTCTCACAAGGGAAAACTGTCCAACTCCAATAAGAAATTGTGTGAATTCAAATATACTTAAGAATAGTTTACATTCCAAGTTAAACATATAAATCAGATAGCCCATGACCAGGCATTTGTGAACTCATGGCAGCTGGGCTGCCTGAAAAAGAACTGCAAATTAACAAGCCAATCAGCAATCTAGCATGGAGTGGGTAGGGGCCCATGGGCCTCAGCTCATGGCTGAGGAGTTGTTGACAGTTGGTAGCTATTAGGAAGAAGAGCACCCGTTTTCTCTGGGATGAAGACCCTGTTTAGTAAACTGAACTCCACAATAAAAAAGATAGAAAGTTAGAAGAAGGAAGAGAAGTAGGGATTGATCTGGAAAGAGTTATGGTAAGGAGCAGGAAATGAATATGGTCAAAATATCTTATATGCATGTATGAAATTCTTAAAAAAATAATGAAAGTACTTATAGAATTTCCATTCCATAAAGGTATAATTGTAGGTCTCTGTGTTTGAGAATATTTTGTATATGTTGACAGCAATATAGAATGCACTAAATTACTAAGTGTAAGAAATCAGCAAGAACTTTAGCAATATATGTGGGAGAGAGGCCTGAAGATATTATGAAATATTGAAATAGCAAAACTTAAACACTAGACTGCCTGAACCTGAGGAGTCGGGTGGCCTAAGAACTCTGCCTCCTCATTCCTATCTTCTTGGCCTAGTGCTCTCTTTCCTAGACAGTGACATCTTCCTGAGAAGCATCTAACACTAACAGAGGCCCTTGACTTCCCAGATCATTTAGAAATAATATTAGATGTTAATCAAGTTTCACTTTCTGCTGGGATGACGTTTCGGATTTCAGTTCTGCTTTTTCAAACCCCCCCACAACCCTTCCCTAATGCTTTCCTTTATGGATTTCCTGCCTGACCATCCTGGTGTGGAAAACTCATTTCCTATTATAAAGAAATAACTGTAGTGCCAGAGCAGAAAGATAAATTATTGTGTGCTAATATGTTTTCCTTCTATTTCTTACTATTTATTACAATAGATAACTGCCCTGTGGCTTCTTCACTTGGAACTTTATTGTGAGGTCTCTCTGGATACCTTTTCTTCATCATATGCTCCTACCATAATGTACACCTCACTCCAGATGAAGTAGTCCTAGACTGAAACCTGAAAACTAACAGCCAAATAATCCTTTTTCTCTTTTCAATCTAACTGCCTCCTGTATTTCTTTTTTTTTTTTTTTGTTTTTTTTGAGACAGGGTTTCTCTGTGTAGCTTTGCACCTTTCCTGGAACTCACTTGGTAGACCAGGCTGGCCTCGAACTCACAGAGATCCGCCTGGCTCTGCCTCCCGAGTGCTGGGATTAAAGGCATGCGCCACCACCGCCCAGCAATCCTGTATTTCTTATAGTAACAGAAACCTGACTAACACTGACAATAAATATATTTTTTACAAAATAAATGGAATGATGTATTTAAACATTTAGCATCTTACTTGACATGAAATAATTGATTTCAGATTATTATATCACATACTATGGCTAGGTGAGTAGTTACTATTAAAACTATAATTTAATCTTCATCAACATTCTATTTTTTTTTTTTTTTTTTTTTTTTTGGTTTTTTGAGACAGGGTTTCTCTGTGTAGCTTTGCGCCTTTCCTGGAACTCACTTGGTAGCCCAGGCTGGCCTCGAACTCACAGAGATCCGCCTGGCTCTGCCTCCCGAGTGCTGGGATTAAAGGCGTGCGCCACCACCGCCCGGCAAACCTTCTATTTTAAATGCCTGATCTATTGAATGGCAAAGACCCCACATCTCTACTTACACAAAAGACTGGTTTTAATACCAGGAAACACTGGGATTAATCTGTTCCCTGATATGGTGTCTGTTTGTTTCTCCAATTTGTATTCCAGGTGGATTTTGACACTCGATTTCTCTATTATTACTTGTGTTTCTATATTTGTATGTAACTTGTGAATATTTTAGTGTAAACAAAAGGAGCTTGAGTTGGGAGTTGTTATTCATCTATTATTTGAAACTCAAGATGACAGAGAAATATCTTTAAAATAAATTTAAGGAAACAGTTTGAAGTGTTATTTCTTATGATTGGAGACAACAAAGTCAAAACCATTCAGCTCAATTATTTTATAATCCTGCTAGGACAAACTTATAAATATTTATTTCATTTTATATTTCTCTGAGCCTATGCTTACTGCTTTCACTTCCCAAGAGAGTTTAGATTAAAGAGGGAAAGTGGAGGCAGAGGACTTGGAGGACTGGAGGGAGGGGAAATGGCAGTCAGGATATATTGTATGAGAGAAGAATAAAAAAGTTACCTGTATGAAGGCATTATCATATTTAGGCTCATTGTATACTTCATGTTTAACATTTTTTGTGTACTCATTATAAGTGTTCATGAAGTAAATTATTTCTTACTTGGCTTTTTTATTTGTATTTAATTATACAAAATAGATATATTATAAAATAAAATTATAAAATATGTAGCCTATTTTAAAGACATTCTAGCCTAATGTAAATTGCATTGGTGTCCAAGAATCCTGGGGCATTGCTTGAGTGCCATCAGTTAATAGTCATGGATGACATTGAGCTGTATTTGTGAGGGAGCTGGAATCAATAACAAATGTAGTAATATCTATCAACATGAAATTAAAACGAGCATGTTTTCCCTTGATGCTCTCACACATGCATACCCTGTTGGATTGCAAGATTCTTTCACAATGAATCAGAACTGATACATTAAATATAATACCTGCTCTAGAGAAAAGAGATGGGATATTATTATCAGCCTATTTGAGCCTTTCAATATACTGCAAAATGTCAGTTTTGCTTGTCAGGTAATTTAGTAATTATTTACAATTTAGGACACAGGACTGGAGATACTGCTAAGTGGAAGAGCTGTGCCATGCTTGCTTGCTATTGCTGAACAAGAACACACTCTGAGTGGAGTAGAGTGTTACTTTATTATAGCTCCACAGGATACTATTGAATGTGAATTCAGTTAGAAGCTATTGTCTTTTGACCCTGCCCTGTAACTTGTGGATTGCAGTCAACCGTGGATTAGTTAAAAGTTGACTGTGCCATTGGGAACTCAACTGGGTGGTTACAGCTCTAGTTTATAAGGTCTCTTTTCCTTCAAAAGATTTGGTTGGGCAAATTCACAGTAGTTTCAAGATTCTAGTACAATAAACAGAACTGTGAAGAAATTCTTAAGGCTGCTGAATTGGCTCAATGTTGCTCCTACTGCATTTTGTTGCTTAAAGTATGTCACAAGGCAATGGAATTATAAGGAATAAAACTGCACAGTATATGTCTTCATGGAAGTTATTACAGAAAACTTCCTTGTCAAAATCATTTATAAAAAGAGGTACAAAGGAACATGCACTGTTTATTTATTTATTTGTAATTGAGAAGCAGATAAATGAGAAACAGGTTATTGATCTTGGCAGGTATGGTGTATGCCTATATCAGCATTCTGGATGGTAAAGGAAGAGAAGAGTGAATTGAAAGTCCAGTATGTCTACAATTAATAACTCTGTCTCTGTCTGTAATCCAATAATAAACAGCAATGAATGGCAAGAAAATAACAATAGATTCCATGATAGGAAGACAGTCAGACTAATCCCAAGCATGTGTCATGCAGCTGCTTCTTCTTCTTCTTCTTCTTCTTCTTCTTCTTCTTCTTCTTCTTCTTCTTCTTCTTCTTCTTCTTCTTCTTTTCTTCCTCCTCCTCTCCATCCCCTCTTCATCCTTCTACTTCTTCTACTTTCTTCTTCTTCCCCTTCCTTCTCCTCCTTCTTTTTCTTTAGAAACCAAAATTCAATTATAATTTCTATCCCTTCCATTTCCTCCATAAAAATCCTCCTATAGATCTCTTCTCACTCTCTTACAAATTTATGGTCTCTATTTTTTCTTCTTCTAATTGTTATTACATGCATATTTGTATTTGTATATACATATATATTCCTAAGTATAACCTGTTAAGTCTGCATAATGCTATCTGTATGCATGATTTCATGGCTGACTGCTTAGCACTGGGCATCAAATTTGTGTGCTTTTCTCTAGGGAAGGCCACTTCTCCTTTTTCCAGCTCTCCTTATTTGCCTGTAGTTCTTTGTGTAGGGTCGGGGCTTTGTGGCTTTTCTCTGTCCACTTTTCCATATTCCTTAGTGTTGTCCTTGTTCAGCTCACATTTTGGTAGTCATATTTGTGAAACTTTATAGGTGCAGCTTCTGATATTATTATAAGACATAATCTCACAGCAAAGTCCCTGATCATCTGGCTCTTACATCTTTTTTAATCCCTCTTCCCTAAGCCTTAGGTTTGGGAGTGTTTTATAACTCTGCCTTGGGACTGGGCTTCACCACTCTGCATTATGATTGGTTGTGGTCTCCCTCTGTTGCAAAGAGAAGTTTCCTTGATGAAGGGTGAAGATGACAGTTATCTGTGGGTATGAGTATAAATATTTCTAGATTGTTGTTAGGAATTATCCTGCTTTAGTAAATTAGTGGTTGCAGATTCTCTTCTATGACTTTATTAGCTCTGAGTAGTTAGCTATGTTTCCAGTACCAAATATGTTTCCAGTATCAGATATGGTCTCTCTCTGTCTCTCTCTTGTTGAGTGGGTTTTAAGCCCAATTAAAGAGATGTTGGTTACTGCCAAGGTATGCATCTTACTACTCTACCTTGAGGGATTTTTGCCAACTTGGCTGTTACTGTGATTCCTAGGCTATAGATGGGTAGGACACTTGGCTGTCTCTCTCCTTTGGAAGCTGCCCTGGCACCTTCTGGTACCATGAAGCTAGTCCTCAGGGAAGGTGGATTCAGGTCAGTTCTAGGTCAGGTATCCTTGGGTCTTGTTTCTGAAGTACATAATGTCTTCAGCAATAGAGACTTACTTTCCACCTCTCAGGTTTATCCAAGGGTAATGGCAATAGGCTGTGTGTTTTGGGAGTTTCTCGTACAGCCTTTGCCAAGAATTCAAAAGTTGTCTTATACCTGGTATTGGGTTTTTTTTGGGTGTTCATTGTCTCTTAGAGGAAGTATCATCAGCCTCATTGACAAAGACTAATTGAAACTATATATATGCTAATATGGGCATTATAGGTGAGTTTTTTGGTAAGTAGTTAATAGTATGATTCCTTGTGGCTTTTCCAGAAATTATTATTTTCATTGTTATTTTATGTACCTCTCTTCTTCTATATTTATCTCCTCTCCTTTCCGTAAAGAGTCCCCCCATGTTCCAATTTATCTTGTCAGGTCACTTGTATCCTGTTACTCCAAATACCATACTCCCATATTCTAAGCAAATAAGTACCTTCTTAGATGCAGTATTTGTGGTAGTAGCAACTCTGACTAAAGAAAATTTAGGTGACAGATATTCAAATTGACTTGTTCTAGATTATTAGTTAAAGTTTGGAATGAAAATAATCTAAGATAGAGTAAAATTGGTATTCTATTGCCTGGAAGCATATTGATCTCCCAGAACATATCCAAATATAAAACATGAGAAAATCTATGCTTAGTCTTTAGTTAAGCATTAGCTACTCAAATATCCTAATAAAATGTTCAATATACATTAATTAATTACAGAAAGATGAAAAATCTGTCACAAATCCAATTTTGTGCTCACGAGTTTTTTGTTTCAAGTATGTGTGCAAGTACACATGTGCATATGTGTACATGTGTGTATTAGCCTATGTGTTCATGTGTTTAGGACACACACTGCTTAGCATATTCCCTACTCCTGATCTCTCTCTTTTTCTGACAGGTTTTCCTTCTGTATCTGGAGTTTTCCCATGGACCATGAGATCCACCTGTCTCTTCCTTTTCGACACTAAGTAGACACTGCTACACTGTTTATACATGGGGTGGAGAATCAAAACATACTTCCTCACGCTTGTGTGGTAAGCACTTTGCTTCATTCTTTTTGTAATATACAAGCCTGATAAGTGTAACGTGTAAAGTATGCTTCTCAAAAGACAGGCATAGAACTCTATTTTTATTGAAAAAATTTTGAAATTCTTTGAATTGTCAGAGTAGAGTATAAAATTGAATTTTTTTTCTGATGAGAGTATTCATATTTGATGAAAAGTTTGGGCTACAGCCCCTATGAGATACAAGTGAAATAGAGTTCCTTCGACACCATGGAAGAAATAATGATTTAAAATTTACTGGGAGACTTGAGTGCATGAAATGGCCCTGCAGTTTCCTAGACAGAAGAGGAAATGGCTCTAATTAGATTATAAATCAGAGAGACAGTACACCCAAGGACAGTTTTAAGATTCTGTAAAGAATTATTTAAAAGATAACAGTAGAAAATCAGTTTCTGTGTAGGGAGAGCCAATATCTATGATGCTCTAACATCTCAGCATGGGAGATGACCACTCTGTAAAAAATGTAAGCCTCATGACTTTTAGACAGACACGTTTTAAATAGATCTCACTGTATCTGAATAGACTTTTGTCTCTCTGTCACTCCTGTCCTTTGATTCTTCCTTTTTTTTGGGGGGGAGGGGAAGTCTTTCCTCTTTTTCACTCCATCATACCCTGTGATGAGAATACTTAAGCTCTATAGTTTGAGAAAATTTTCAAGCATAAAACATATTATTGTTATTTTCTATTCACATTGCTATAGTGTGAGTCTCCAGAACATGTACATTTTGCTTGACTGAAATGTGCCTCTTGATCACCTTTTCACTATTAGTTCCCCTAGTCCCTGGCAAGCGCCTCTCTCCTCTCCACTTAATGAGTTTGGCTATCTTAGATTCCATTTATAAGTGAGATTGAGCTTTGTTTGTTCTGAGTTTGGATTGTTTTACCCAGCATAATGTTTTGTAGGATCATCCATGATGAGACAGATATCAAAATTTCTTAGTTTCTAAAGAATGACTAGTATTCCTTTGTACTACATACAACATCTTTTTCTCTTCCTCTGTGAATTGAGTTTTAGGCCAATTCCTTATCTCAGATTTTGTAAACATTGCTGCATTTAGGCATGTGACTTCTGATACCTCTTCCATAAATACTTCATGACCTTCATCTACATATCCAGAAATACCTTTGTTTTATCATATATTAATTGTAAGAGTTTCAAGTTTTAAGAAATTTCATGCTTTTTTCCATAAAGGGTATATCAATTTCTTTATGTACCAATGAAGCCAGAGGGTCTTGTTTCCTCTATACTTTATGGGAAGTTCTTATATTAAGTTTGGTCTGTTAGTGATCCCCAGATGTATAAGTAGTTTTTATTTGCATTTCTTTGATGATTAATGATATTGAGAAAATTTTAATATAATTACTAGATGTGTATATGTCTGGGGTTTTGCAGAAATATGCATACTGATCTTTGATCAGTTTACAGTGGAGTTAGTTTTGAAGTTGAGATATAGAGGTATTTATATACTGAAATATTAGCCACTTATAAGAGTGAGATAGCTTGGAAATGCTTTCTACTAATTTTGTGTGATTTTTATCTACTTTATGATTTCCTTTGATGTTGAAAAATTATGAAATATAATTCAGTATCATTTAGTATTTTTGTTACCAATGGATTTGTGATGTATTACAAATATAAACCAAATCACTGTCAGAAGGTTTTGTTCCTTTGGATTTTTAAAGTATTTGGTCTTATGTTTACATCTTTAATTTTTGATGCTTGCAGGGCCAGCCTCCAGCAGCACAGGGCTCAAAGGGAAATCCACATAGTTGGTGCATACTGACTTTTCTATGAGGAGGTTAGGGGAAAAGACACACACTCTCTTGATGGTTTCCTTCTTTATGTTTCTCTATTCTTCACCAACTGTATACTTTTTTTCTATAGTTTATATACCTCAACAAAATTCTACAAACAATACAGGAATCACAATGTGGTTACATTCTATTTTTCAAGTAAATGATTACAATGAGTACAAAACAAAAGGTAAAAAAGAGCACATTTTCCATATCCCTTACATGATTAAACATTTTGCATATTATAGGTGAAAACCAAATCCCAAGAACCCACATTCATTCATATCCAAGCAACTTGTTATAGATTAACTGTGTGCATAAGGAAGGTATTTTTCTCAGTCAGATTTTTTACTGGCAGGCTGCATTTTGTGGTCACAAAAAAGGTCAATTACTTTATTACTTATCTTAAAAGGTGATCTTATAAGGAATCTTAAAGGCATCACAAATCTAAGTTTTATATATGAAAAAGAATCAATCAACTCTAAATTTTTAGGGAACATAACCACTCATCAATAATTTTTTATATCAGGAGATTGAGGGAAGAAATGGGTATAAGGAATTAATCATTTCCTTTAATCATCACCCAAACCTAGCAAGGAAAGTACATCAGCTAGCAATTAGGTTGCTGTGTATTTTTGACTCTAATCTAATTAATCTATAACTCAGCTATGTGTCCTTGTGAACTTTAGATTGTTTTCTGGAGTTTTTCATCTCAAAGCTATTATCAAAGCATCTACTCTAACCTAAAGTTATTTTAAAACTTTGTTTCAGCTAATGGTGCACACCAAAACCTTTGATTAAACCTATGACTGTGTCTTTTAGCATCAAGATTAAAGGAATTTGAGCCAACTTGGTTCCTGGGACTCAATTCTTTTTTAATCATTACTTGAGCTGATGTAATGTAGCTCCTTAGGTGGAACACATATGCCCTAGATGTTTAACATTTCTTGTATTTATTTTTATTTATCAAAATTCTGTATAAGCTATCATTATAATTATTAATTAGGCAGTACAGCTTAGGGAGAAATCATCTGCCTGACAATCCACAGGTAAAAATTCCCAGTAGAACGGGATGTTTCCATGAGATAAACATACTATATTATAGGCAGTGGGGGTCTCCCCACACCCAATCACACCATACCAGATACCAGAGTAAGATAGCAGCAGCAAAAGATATTCTGTGGTCTGTGGTCTCAGGGCCTTGCCTAACCAAGATTGACCCATCAGAAAGTTTCCTCCTGGTGGGCTGACACCTTGAACTTCAATTGCCATGTCTTTTCCTATGATATGGTCACTGGCATTTAATCTATTACTTTAAATTTCTTTCTTAGATTGTGTAAGATAAGTTTTTCAGTTTCTTTCTTTGATATATGGATATTTAGTTTCTCCAGGTTAATATAATAAAAACGACTTTCCCTATCTTGTGTTAACTGAAAGACTTGCTGAAGATTGTCTGGATTAATTTCTGTACTGCTCTGTTTTCTTGTTCTGTATTCTTCATTTTGTATGAATATAGTATTTTGGTAATTATGCCTGTGTTATGTATTTTGAAGTCAGGAAATGTGATGCATCAAATGTAACTTTTCCTGTTTAATACAACTCTGGTTATTTGTGTTTGTGTAGCGCTGTATAAATTTTAGGACCATTTGTTTTCTATTTATGGAACGAATGCTTTTGGGAGGTCATCTTTCTATTACCCAGGCCCTGCTCTTTGCCTGGGAAAAATAATAGAGCTAGCCCTGATAGTGTGAGTGTGGGTGAGCCAGACACAAGAGCCTGAGAGTAGGAGAACTGGCCCTATTCCTTGTTGCTTGGTGCATTGAGTGAGCTAATCAATACAGGTGATACTGCAGAGCTCATGCAGGTAGTAAAGATAGAGAAAGCTGGCAGGTTGACCAACTCAGCTACCACTCAGGCTCAGAAGAAGGGCTATGAATTAGCCTATCCCAACATCCACCTCATCTATGAACTGCTAGAGTATGTGAAAAAGCCAGACTTATAGATCCAAAACTGCAGGGTTTCCAGGACAAAGGACAACTAGATATCTAAGAAGAGCCCTAGTGAAAGCCCATTATCAATAGTGTAGCAGAATCCAGAGCCTTGAGTCAGATCAATAACACATAGCAATGAAAACTTACCAGTAAAGATGTATGAACTAAAAGGTATACTATATGACTCACTGGGCCACACTACTGTTTCCACGATGAGATTTTTCTCCCTTTATTTTTTTTTCCATTTAGTTGGTTGCTTTCCTCTTGTTTTTGTTTTCTTTGTGGGGGGGTTGCAAGGGTAGAGGCAGATTCAAGAAGATAGGGACATAAATTGAACTGGGATTCATAATGGGAAATCCAAAAAGAATCAGTTCTTTTCTTTTTTTAAAAAATCATTATTTAAAGTTTTTTTTTCATTTTACATACCAATCTAATTTCCTCCTTCTTCCCTTTCTCTTGACCTCCTTTTTCCCTCATCCCACCCCCTATCCACTCCTCAGAGAAGGTAAGGCCTCCCTTTGGGGGTCAACAAAGTCTGGCATACTAAGTTGAGGCAGGACCAAGTCCATCCCATTTGTGTCAAGGCTGAGCAAGGTATCCTACTCTAGGGAATATGTTCTAAAAAAAGAAAAAAACATTTCATGCACCCTGGATAAGTCCTGGTGTTACTGCCAGGGGCTCACCAAAGAGATCTAGGTACATAACTGTCACCCACATCTAGCTACATAACTGCCACCCACATTCAGAGGGCCTAGTTTGGTCCCAGCTGACAAGCCAGAGTCCATGAGCTCCCACCAGTTTGGGTGAGCAGTCTCTGTGGTTTTCCCCTATCATGATCCTGACCTCACTTGTTCCTGTGATCCCTCGTCCTTTTCTTCAAATGAAGACTGGGAGCTCAGTCCAGTGCTTGGTTGTGGATCACTGCATCTGCTTCCATTAATTACTGGAAGTAGGTTCTATGACAATAATTAGGGTAGTTACTAATTGTAGCTAGAGTTTTTCTGCCTTGCCCACAGTCAGGACAAATCTTTGTCACCCACCACTCCCACAGCCGCTCAGACCCAACCAAGTAAACACAGAGACTTATTTTGCTTACAAACTGTATGGCCGTGGCAGGCTTTTTGCTAACTGTTCTTATATCTTAAATTAATCCATTTCCACAAATCTATACTCTGCCATGTGGCTCGTGGCTTACCGGCATTTTTTCATGCTGCTTGTCAGGCTGGAGGCTGGTGGCTGGCAGTGAGTCCTTCTGCCTTCCTGTTCTTTTATTTCTCCTCTCTGTTAGTCCTGCCTATACTTCCTGCCTAGCCACGGCCAATCAGGTTTTATTTATTGACCAATCAGAGCAACACATTTGCCATACAGACCATCCCCCAGCACAGCCAAGTGCAGACCATCTCAGACACCTGCACTCAGGCCTGTGGTCCTAATCATCCTCTATGTGGACCTGCTGGGTAAAGCCACAAGGAACCCAAGAACAGACTCCCACAGGACATACAGAACATCCCATAGCAACTAATCTGATTATAGGGGAAGGTAAGTTCAGGAAACCTCTCCATTATTGCTAGGATTCTTAGCTAGTGTCATCCTTGTGGATTCCTAGGAATTTCCCCTAGCACCAGGTTTTTCCATAATTCCCCAATGGTTCCCTCTACCAAGATATCTCTTTCATTGCTCTCCCTCTCCATTCCTCCATCCACTCCACATGTCAGTTCCTCCTGTTCCCTTGCCCTATTCCTTTCCTTCTACCCCCTCCCAGTTTACCCAGGAGATCTTAACCATTTCCTTTCCCTGGGGCAAATCCATGTGTGTCACTCTTAGGGTCCTCATTTTACCTAACTTCTATGGGGTTGTGGATTGTAGCCTGATTATCATTTACTTTGCATCTAATATCCATTTAAGAGGGAATATGTATCATGTTTGTCTTTCTTGGACTGAGTTACCTCACTCAGGATGATTCTTGCTAGTTCCATCCATTTGCCTACAAATTTCAGGATGTCATTGTGTTTTTTTTTTTTTTTTTTTTTTTTTTTACAGCTGAGTAATATTCCATTGTGTAATGTGTAAATGCACCACATTTTCCTTATCCATTCTTCAGTTGAGGGGCATCTAGTTTGTTTCCAGGTTCTGGCTATTATGAATAATGCTGCTATGAACATGGTTGAGCAAATGACCTTGTGGTATGACTGAGGATCTTTTGAGTATATGCCCAAGAGTGGTATTGTTGGGTCTTGAGGTAGGTTGATTTCCAATTTTCTGATAAAATGCCATATTGATATCCAGAGTATCTGTACAAGTTTGACTCCCACTAGCAGTGGAGGAGTGTTCCCCTTATTCTACATCCTCTCCAACATAACCTGACATTGGAGGTTTTGATCTTAGTCATTCTGACAAGTATAAGATGGTATCTCAGTGTCATTTGATTTGCAATTCCTGATGGGCTAAGGATGTTGAACAATTCCTTAAATGTCTTTTGGCCATTTGAGATTCTTCTGTTAAGAATTTTCTGTTTAACTCTGTACCTCATTTTTAAAATTGGATTATTTGGTATTTTGATGTCTTGTTTCTTGAGTTCTTTATATATTTTGGAGATCAACCATCTGCCAGATGTAGGATTGGTGAAGATCTTGTTCCATTCTGTAGGCTGCCATTTTGTCTTGTTGACTGTGTACTTTGCCTTACAGAAGCTTCTCAGTTTCAGGAGGTCCCATTTATTAATTGTTACTCCCAGTGTCTGTACTACTGGTGTTATATTTAGAAAGTGCTCCCTTGTGCCAATGCATTCAAGGCTACCTCAACTCTCTTCTATCAAGTTCAGTGTAGCTGGATTTATGTTGAGGTCTTTGATCCATTTGGACTTGAGTTTTGCACATGGAGATAGATCTGCATCTATTTCTACTATTCTACATGTTGACCTCCAGGTATGACAGTACCATTTGAAGATGCTTTTTTTTTTTTTTTATTATACAGTTTTGGCTTCTTTGTCAAAAATCCGGTGTTCATAGGTATTTGGATGAACATCAGGGTCTTCAATTCCATTCCATTTATCTACATGTCTGTTTTTTTTCCCAATACCAAGCTGTTTTTATTACTATAACTCTATATTAGAGATTAAGGTCATAGATGGTGATGCCCCTGCAAGAAAATTGCTCTATTGGTATGGATATTGCTCTGTATGCTGTGAATGTGTTGCTCTGATTTGGTTGATAAATAAAATGCTGATTGGCTAGCAGCCCAGCAGGAAGTATAGTATAGGTGAAATAATCAGAGAAGGAGAATTCTGGGAACAGAAAGGCTGAGTCAGGGGAGGCTGCCAGCCACCTCCATGAGAAGCAAGATGTAAAAATACCAGTAATCCACAAGCCACATAGCAAGGTATAGATGAATAGAAATGGGTTGATTTAAGATGTAAGATCTAGCTAGCAAGGAGCCTGAGTGATTAGGCCATACAATTTTAATTAATATGAGTCTCTGTGTGTTTACTTTGGTTTGAACAGCTGCAGGAGATGGGTGGACACAGGAAAACTTCATGTAGACTTTATTGCATGGGATTGTTTTGGCTATCTTGCATTTTTTGTTTTTCCATATGAAGTTGTGTATTGTTCTTTTGATGTCTATGAAGAATTGCATTGGGATTTTGATAGGGATTGCATTGAATCTGTAGATTTTTTGGTAAGATTACCATTTTTACTATACTAATCCTATCTATCAAAGAGCATGGGAGATCTTTACATTTGCTGATATCTTCTTCAATTATTTTTCTTTAAGAACTTGAAATTCTTGTCATATAGGTCAAAGAATTATTTTTTTTAAAAAGGAATATCTTTGGGATATTTGTAGGATTGCATTAGATCCATCGGTTGCTTGGGTAGTATAGACAATTGAATAATATCACTTATTCCAAAGACTGATTTATTATTTAGGCAATAGAAGAGAAAGTCTCCAGAGAACAGACACCATGAAGCAGAGAAAAGCTATACATGAATGTTGCTAAACTCAACCAAAGATAAAAATGCACAGGCTGTGAGACACTTGTGAAGAGTGAATAAATAGTTGAAGAAGGACAGAGAAATGCGTTTGGATATATCAAAGGATTCCCACATGCCTGCATGGGTTACTACTGCAAGAATAATGTGTAATTTTTATAAAGAACAATCCAAAGCATAGAAATTGTAAAAATAAGCCAAAGTTTAGTGTAAAGGATATATCAATGAATACATAAAAGTAAAATATCTTAAGATCCACATTATAAATTATCAAATGCATAAAATGGTCAATGTTTTACATAAAAAACAAACTACTTTAAAAATGTAAAAATAGTGCCAAGATATAACATTATTAGTATAAAATATAATAATACATGATAGAAACTCAAAATACAACCTGATATATTTGATCATAGAAATATATGATAGAATTTAGTAATGAAAATAGAGCCATTTATACCACAGAAAAAAATAAATTGACATAGATAACAATCTGAGTAAAATTATAGGAAATTTGCTTTCAAAACATTCTTTTGTTTTTCTTCTCCTCATGTCAAAACCAGGAAGCAAATAAACTTGTTCCTGAGTTTTGAAAAGGGACAGAAAACAAATGTAAGGAAAATACATTCTTCTAAACAGTGAACAAAATTATGCTAATTATGGACTTTTTTAAAAAATAAAACAGCAAGCACAGTAAAACATGAAATCTTTCTATCAGTACTTTAAGGATAAAAATATTATGAATTTTATTCACAGAAAAATAATGTCTGTGATACATGATAATGGACAAAACCACATTCTCTTATGTTTAAGGATTTTGTGTCAGGAAAAAAAAATAAAAATATTGAAAGATGCATATTAACCAATGAGAAAAATGAAAACCATATAAGAGAGAATCTAGGGTATAATTATAAGTAGAAACAAAGGAAGATTTAGTTAAATGATTGATATACTCATATAAAGACAGACCTAAAACTCTCTTTACAAATAGAGTGAAATTGTCTGTGCATGTAAGAATTAGCTGGTTTCAATCCTTAAATCAATCCATTGAATTAACAAAATTAAAAAAGAAGGATGTTGCCGGGCGGTGGTGGCGCACGCCTTTAATCCCAGCACTCGGGAGGCAGAGGCAGGTGGATCTCTGTGAGTTCGAGGCCAGCCTGGGCTATCAAGTGAGCTCCAGGAAAGGCGCAAAGCTACGCAGAGAAACCCTGTCTCGAAAAACCAAAAAAAAAAAAAAAAAGAAGGATGTTTGGAGAAAGGAGAATATATATGTATATATATATATATATACACATATATATACATATATGTATGTATGTATGTATGTATGTATATAAATGAAATACTCCTTTATCATAGAAAAATCTGGAAGACATGTTTTACAGCTTGAGAAAGATTAGAACAGCTGAATGGTAATTGGCTTATTATATTCCCTACCATGTTGTGTACAGAAGAAAGAAGCATCACTTTGTAGTTTATGAAAAGAAAAACACCATTCAAATCACTGGGAAAAAATAGAACACACTAAATCTGATAAAATTATGATATAGCAATTGGCATGTGTACCTAAAATATTTCAATGGCCCAAAAGAGAAACAGGCAGGAAGAAATAGTATTTTTTTTAATCCATCTTTAGGCTTTAGCTTACTAAAGATTAAAGAACCACAACTAAATAAATTGTTAATTTTTAATTAGATGCTGCCATATCCACAAACAAAAACAATGAAGAGTGTTATTGCAGTAATATGAATTTCAGTAGTGACTATATTTAGCTATTGATATTCTGCTAATTGTCTCAGTATTTATATGCAATTATTATATTAATTTTTAGTGGTGCAATATTGTTTTGTATGACAGCTAAATTCCATCCATATAGATATAACTTTGCATATGTGTGTGTGTACAAATGTGCAAATGTATGTGTAACAAAAATTGCAACACAAAAATTTTCTTAGATTTAAAAAATCTTAAAGTTTTAAAGAGTTAAAGACACTTCCTCTATTCTCAACTATTGAAATTATTTAGACTTTCTAAAAGAGTGAAAAATGTGTCCTTATTTTTTTCCAGAAAGTAAAACTAAATGTTGAAATATAGCACTTATTAAAATTTCATGCTAACAATACATGAAAGAGTGCTTTTATCCAAGAAGTACCTATTGACTCCTGATATGGGTAGGCTATTTCAGGTGTGTATGTACATATATGTTAGAGGCAGACGCTACAATAATCTTTTTATTTCTAGAATGTTGAAAATGAAAATGTCATTACTATAAATTTTATTTAATGATGATTTTCTATTTACCCAACGTCTTGTTGACAAATCGGTTGTGAAGCAAACACAGAAATGTAATTTTAAACTTCATAATTTGAAAGTGTTTGCAGAATTGCACTGTTTTCTCTAAAAGGTTTTGAATAAATTTTTACCATTGTCATAATAAATCTTTCCCAATATAATGCTGTCTACTAAATATTTCATTTATCATGTGTCTTGCCACTAGACAAGTTTAGCCATAGCTCTTGAAGAGGAGAAGTTCTTTCTACCTTTTAAATTAGACAACTCTCAGTGCTGTCTGCCCTTTCAACATTTAAATTGCTTATCCTGAAATAACTCTACTTTGGTCAAAAGAAAATAAAGCATTTCCATAATAGAAAAGGCTGAATATTTTCACCTTTGTGTATGTGTACTGCAACCATGGCAATGTTGATGCTCATATGATTGCTTAGGAACAAACAATCTTGTTAAAATTCTGGGTCTTTTTGTATCTTTTGTGTCTACCCAGTTACTTAGCTTCTCAGATATCCTCTCATCAACAATTTCATGGTTAATTAAAATACTGCAATGGGAAATATAATGCAGTAGTTCTCAACCTTTCTGATGCTGCAGCCCTTTAATACATTTCTTCATGTTGTAGTGACCCCCCAACCATAAAATTATTTTTGTTGCTACTTCATGAATGTAATTTTGCTACTGTTGTGAATCATAATGTTAATATCTGTGTTTTCTGATGTTCTTAGGCGACTACTGTGACAGGGTCATTTGACACCCAAAGGTCATGACCCACAGGTTGAGAACTGCTGTATTAAAGGAAAATACAAAGTTTTCCTTTCCTGAAAAAGTTTATCAACATAAAAGTGATGATGGTTTACAGATTTTATTCTAGTGTTAAGAGGAAAGACATATATGACTTCCAGTAAGGATTTAAAAATGGTCCACTGAGAACAAGCAGAAGCACACCAGGCCTCTGTCTTGCTCAAAGAACTACAGTCAGCTAAGGAGTGCTGAGAGTGGGAGAAAGAGTCTTCCCACGGAAGATCCAACTGACTGGTTATCTATAAGCAATTGGTTATCCCTGAAGAAATATATGCAAGTAACATTATACAGACTGAGTAGATTATAGTTAACAATTAATGGAAAGAGTGGCCATGAATTTGAAAGAGAGCCAGGACATATGTATGGGAAGGAATAAAAGAAAGAGAAGGAGAAGTTTATGTAATTATAATATAAAAAAAATACTAAAAATGTTTCTCTAGCAAGATAGCAACTGCTTAACAATTGTTGGAAATTAGATGAGGAGAAACGCTATAAAAACCCGTGTGTGTGTGTGTGTGTGTGTGTGTGTGTGTGTGTGTGTGCGCGCGCGCGCGCGCGCGCATGTGCAATTGTATTGGGGGCACTTTTGTAAAAAAAATTTTTATAGTATAAATATATAGAATGTTTAGTAGGTGAATAAAACTTTGGAAAGCATCTTATAGGATTGAAAACCAAGTCTACTGATAATACAAATATATTCCTTGTCTTTGCTCCCAGATGATTTAAGTCTAGTGTCTTCACATTTGACATTTTTCCAGAGATGAAATACTTCCCTAAAATTTATTTTTGAATATTTGGAAATTCCATAGATATACACAATGATTCTTGATCATCTCCACCCCTTACTCCTGCCTCCAAATTACTCCAGGAAAACTCCTTCTCATCACACCTCAATCTCAACTTCACATCCTTTTTATTTGTTTATTTAAATCACTGAGTACAAATACAGCTTTCAATATGCACTTGGATGTGGGGCCATCAATAAGGTATAAGCAGCTTACCAATGGTCCCATCTCCAAATAAAAGTAACTTTTCATCTCCAGTATCCATTAACTTCCTGAAAAGCCCCTCCCCAATAGCTGGTGGAAATAATTGCTTTGATCTTGTGCAAGCCTTGTGTAGGGAACCAAAACTATTGTGATTTCATGTGTCCAATAGCTGTGTCATCTTGACACCAGTCTTGATGACATCTTTCCCTTCCTCCTGCTCTTACATTTTTTATACCCCATGTTCTATGATGTTTCCTGAGCCTTAGGTTGGGGTAGTTGATAAACATGTCCCATTTGCAGCAAAGCACTAACCATCACTTATTCTCAGAGCCTTTATCAGTAATTCATCTTTATTAACCACTATCCACTACAATAGGAAACATTTCTAACCTGGATCGAGAGTTGCATAAATCCATTTAGAAGACAGTTTGACAACATGCCTATTTAGAACAACAGCATCAATAGTTCGTCCTCTAGGGCCTATGATTTCCCTAGCCAAGGGTTTTGACTGTATTTACAAAGTGTCCCCTTAATTGCTAAAAGTACTTATCAGCTCTAAGAGAGTTTGGCGAGGCCTTTTTAAGGTTTCTCATTATAGAATGATGTCATCCTTTAATAGGGATGCACTTGCTTCTTTTATTAATTATATTCCTGTAAAATGTCAGTGTGTCTTTCTATGTGGCACAGAGGGAACATAGTAAAATATTCTGTTATCATGCTGTTAACACACTACTTGTATTCTTTTGATATATTTTCTAATATGAAATTTTAACTATGAATATATTTTATGACATATTGCAGAACCAATGGAGATGTAAAATGAGAGATGTTTGAAATTCACTCATGTTGTATAAAGTCAGCAATCAAAACACAGAGGAAGATACAAGTTGGTGGCCACCTGGGCTGCATAGCAATATCTTTTTCAAAATATAAACCACAGATTTAAAAATTGATCAGAAAAAAATGCAATATTAGGAAATTTCTTGAATGCTAAGTATTGGTTACTTAGCATTTAGTTTGCTCAAATTGTGACTTTAGCTTTCGGCTGTCTATATCTTTGAGTAAAATCTGTCACTTTCTTTTCTGAAATAAACATTTCACAAGTTGTCATAGTTAATTTCTATGGTCACTTTGTTTATATTAAGAAATGTCTAGGTTGTTAATGAGGCATACTTTTGGGTGAGGTTTTGAGAATGCTCAGGAGAGAATTATTAGTAGATGAAAGATCCACCTGAATGTGGGTGATACCATCTGATAGGTTGGTATCCTTGAATAAATAAACAAAATGGGAACACTAAAGCCAGCTGAGCACAAGTGTTTGTCCCTCTCTGTGTCATTGTCCTTGGAGATGTGAGGCACTCAAGCTACTACCACAGGCTCATGACAACATGGTGGATATGGTCATTAACCTAAACAAATACTTCCTGTAAGGAGTTGCCCTTTTCAAAAGACACAGTCAATAAGACAAAAAGACAGCCAACAGATTGGGAAAAGATCTTCACCAACCCCACATCTGACAGAGGATTGATCTCCACAATATATAAAGAACTCAAGAAACGAGACATCAAAGCACTGAACAGTCCAATTAAAAAATGGGCTAAAGAGCTAAACAGAGAATTCACAAAACAAGAACTACAAATGGCTGAAAGACATTTAAAGAAATGCTCAACATCCTTAATCATCAGAGAAATGCAAATCAAAACGACTCTGAGATACCACCTTACACCTGTTAGAATGGCTAAGATCAAAAACACCAATGACAACCAATGTTGGAGAGGATGTGGAGCAAAGGGAACACTCCTCCACTGTTGGTGGGAATGTAAACTTGTACAACCACTATGGAAATCAGTATGGCGGTTTCTCAGAAAATTAGGAATCGAACTACCTCAAGACCCAGCCATCCCACTCTTGGGCATATACCCAAAGAATGCTGATACATACCATAAAGATACATGCTCAGCTATGTTCATAGCAGCACTATTTGTAATAGCCAGAACCTGGAAACAACCTAGATGCCCATCAACGGAAGAATGGATGAAAAAAATGTGGTACATATACACAATGGAGTACTACTCAGCAGAGAAAAACAATGAAAGCATGAAATTTGCAGGCAAATGGATGGAACTAGAAAAAATCATCCTGAGTGAGGTAACCCAAACCCAGAAAGACAGTTATGGTATGTACTCACTCATTGGTGGATTCTAGATATAAAATGAACAATCAGACCACAACCCATAGAACCATAGAGGCTATATATATAGCATGGAGGTCCCTAGAACGACTGTGGCATATAATAAATTTCAGTTTTACTCAATTATTGAAAAAAAATAGCCAAATGAATGGAAACACATGAACTATGAACCAAAGACTGAGGGGCTCCCAGCTGGATCAGGCCCTCTGAATAGGTGAGACAGTTGATTGGCTTGATCAATTTGGGAGGCATCTAGGCAGTGGGACCAAGTCCTGTGCTCATTCCATGAGTTGGCTGTTTGAAACCAGGAACTTATGCAGGGACACTTGGCTTAGTCTGGGAGGAAGGGACTGGACCTCCCTGGACTGAGTCTACCAAGTTGATCACAGTCCTCGGGGGAGGACTTGTCCTGGAGGAGGTGGGAATGGAGGGTGGGCTGGGGGTAAGGGGAGGGCGTGGGAGGGGGGAGAATAGGGGAACCCATGGCTGATATGTAGAACTGAATGGTATTGTAAAATTAAAAATATATATATAAAAAAAAAAGAAGTTGCCCTTTTGACAGGTTTTGGTCAGAGTGATGAGGAAAATATATAAATATATATATATATATATATATATATATATTATATATATATATATTATATATATATATATATGTGTGTGTGTGTGTGTGTGTGTGTGTGTGTGTGTGTGTGTGTGTAATCTCTTGGGTTTCTGCTCATCTTGAACATTTATTTTTAATATTTTTATCAGAAGTTAGTTGAATCTACATATGTAAAAACTCATGGTTATAGAAGATCCTCTTTGGCACAAAATGGATCCTGAATTTGCATATCATATCAGTTTCAGTAGGAACTTAAGACTATCCTTTTGAAAATATTTTTGAAATAATTTTACACATATAGAGATAGAACTAATATGCCTTCATGGAGGGCCTTAATTTTAGTTTCATACATAAATATTACATGTACCATAGCTAGAAACAAAGGCTTACATGTTTATATTAACTAAATCATGTTTATCTTAACTAAATGAGAGCCTTTATATAGATTGCAAATGTTTTATCACTCATGTTAATGATGCTGTCGGATAATGCTTCTGTACACTGGTTTAATAAAAATAGCCAGGCAGGAAGTATAGATGGAATAAACAGACAAGGAGAATTCTGGGAAGATGAAGGCTGAGTCAGGAGACACCAGCCCACTGTCCAGGGAGCAGAATGTAACAGCACACAGGTAAAGCCACAGAATACATGGCAACATATCAATTAATGGAAATGGGCTGAGTTTAAGTGTAAGAGCTAGTAAGAGTAAGTCTGAGCTAATGGCTGAACAGTTTTAATTAATATAAGCCTCTGTGTGATTATATCATAAGTGGCTGTAGGGTCCGTGGGGCTGGGCAGGGCCAGAGAAAACTTCAGCTACAGAATGCAAAGACAGTTTTTCTTTTATATGTTGTCTTGACACATGCAAAGTATTATGTGTCAATTCACTAATCTGGACTTCTATTGGTTAACAAAAAATGCTTTTTAAAATTTTACCCTGAACTTTGCACTGTGTACCACCTTGAGATTCTGACTGCTCTTTTGTTTGTTTGTTTGTTTTGAATATTTGGATTCTACATAAAGCATTTTTTTTTCATTTTCAGTATTAAAATACAGCATGGAGCAAAATTATATATTATTCTTCTCTCTTAGCTCAGCAGGGAACAGGTGATAAAGACTCCCATTATCCATCGATGGCCATATTAAAGTATGGTAGCAGCTAGTATATTTCAGAGTTCTTAGTCTAGACAAATGTAAATAGAAAGTTAACATAATTTTCTCTGACTCTGATTAGTGCATTTTCTCATTAACTAAATACATACTAAATAATGATAAAATCATATAGAAACTGAATCCTATCAGTTACTCATTCTGACCTGATGCATGCACATAAATCATAAACAGTTAAGGTAGAGAGATGGCACATAGTTGTGGTCCACACAGCTCATTTATGTATCTATTACATGCTTTTTACAGCAGCATGCACAGTTGATATTGTTATGGTAGTTACTAAAGTGCCAGCACAGAGAAATTTAGTAACCTGTATACAATCAGACAATGAAGAAGTGACCTCAGATCTTTCTATCTCCAAAGTTCCCATAACCCTCCACCACACTTGACACTCTACTACATATAAGACAGTGCACACACCTGACTGCATCTCTCAAGTCTCTCCTGGGAGGGGATGGTTTGGCTTGTCAATGCTTTCTCTTCTTACTATGTAAGTAAAGGGTATGTGCTTTACTTTTCATGAAGACTCATAAAGTCAACAATTAAAAATTTAACAAATTTTATCCTTTTACACATTCTACATATGAAAATCAGCATTAATTTTAAATTTCTTGACAATTCACTCTCAACTTCACTCTTGTGTTGTGCTTGTGTGTGAAATGTGTATAGATGTATAAGTGCTTGTGTGTGTGTGTTGGTTCATGCTTCTGCCCATTTTTGTGGGAGCTGGAGAAGGCCATAGCATCCTGCTCTCTTACTGCATCATTTGCTGTTGAGACTGGATCACTCAAAGGATCTTGGTGGTAGGCTGGTAGCCAGCAAGCCCCAATGATCCTCAGGATCCTGTCCTCCAAATGCTGGAATTATAGGCATGTGCAAAGCCACACCCAGGTCCTCATGCTTCCCCAGAGCTAGCACTTCTACCCATTGAGCAACCTCTCCAGCCCCGAATTTGTTTTCTTTTATGTTTTATTATCTTCATTTTTTCATTCATTTTACATACCAACCACAGATCACTCCCATCCCTTCTCTCACTCGCCCTTTCTCCCTCCCTCCTTCATCCCCCTCTCTCCCCCATCCCCTCCTCCAACAGGGTAAGTTCTCCCATGGGAGGACAGCTAAGCCTGGCACATTCAATTGAGGCAGGACCAAGCCCCTCCCTGCTTTATCAGGGGTGAGCACGGTATCTGATCATAGGTAATGGAATCCAGAAACCCGGTTCATGCACCAGGGATAGATCCTGATTACAAGAACATTTCTACAGGGGCCCCAGAGTCCAGGCTGTCCCAGTATAACTGTACAGACCTCTTATGAAACTGAAACAGTGTTACAATCTTTTGCTTGCTGATAGACTGATCCTGGCTCTTGTCAATCAAGGAACCTTACTTTCATATGTCTCTACTCCACACATCATTGCATGTAACATGAATCTTAAATGGTCTTATTAATAAAATCAAACCCGAAGTCAGGTATTGGGGTGAATGCTGGAAGATCAGAGAAGCAGAACAAGCCACAGCTTCCTCACTTCACCAATTCCTCCACTGATCCTGTTTCCTCAGACTGGAAGCCTCTGAGTACTCATCCAGAATGAATCTCAGCTGAACTGCTGCTCAACGGCCTAAAATCTTAACTAGCCTAGTTCCTAGTTTTCTCGCCTTATATACCTTTCTGCTTTCTGCCATTACTTCCTGGGATTAAAGGTGTGTCACCATGCCTGGCTATTTCCAGTGTGACTTTGAACTCACAGAGACCCGGATGGATTTCTGCCTCCAGAAGGCTAGGATTAAAGGTGTGAGTGCCACCATTTTTTGGCCTCTATGTCTGTCTATTGGCTGTTCTCTTCTCTGACCCCAGATAAATTTATTAGTGTGCACAATATATTGGGAACACAATATCACCACATTTTCCCTTTTTTGTCTAAAATTAAAAAAGCTTATAACTAATACAAGAAAAACTATATTGAATAAGTATATAGAATATATTCAGTCAAGAATTATATTAACAATGTGTAGTCCATTAACATTTGACAGATTCAGACAAAAAACTCCATTATATATATTAACAATGTTCAGTCCAGTAACATTTGATAAACTCAGACAAAAAAATTTTCATTACTTATCTTATTTAAAACAAGTAATTCCTTTTAAAAAGTAATTCAGTAACTGACCTTTTTATCTTATCATATCCATATTATCTTTTTTCTTTTCTTAATTGATTCAATAATCTACTTTTTGTCATTTTTATATCTTCTCCTTTTTCTCTTTAGAGTAAATTCAATGATCTATCCATTCATCCTATTATTGCTTTATCTTTTTCCTCAGAGTAGATTCAATGATCTACCTCAAATCTATATTCTTTTTTTTAAATAAAAACTCTGAATCTAGTTTCCTTGTTCAGCTTTTTTTCCCTGACCATTAACAATTAACAACTTGTAACTAACCATCATAAACAATGACAGTATCCATAACTCATTAAACAACCAAAAACCACCCCTGCCACACACACCTCTTGGGAATGTGGGTGTTGTTTTCTTAAAATTACTTCCTGCTTTCTGGGGGTGAAGACATCTTTAGGGAATCCTGAAAAGAAAACTTGGGGTTAATTGTCAAGTCCTGAGAGAGTTAACTATATCATTTGTCCAGTCTCTGCATAATGGGAAAGTGCAGGGCATGTCTCAAGTCCTTGCTCTAGTTGTCTGTGAATCTGGATCATCTCAGCTAGCCATCTTGAAACTGTCCTGCGTAGTTTGCAGTCCAAAGCTGATCTTTCTGTGGCATTAATCAGCTTAATGGCTTTAACATACTCCGTGTGGAATCATCCTTGTGGGGTCTTGTCATCATTTTGAAGATTTCAAAGTTGCTGTTAGGCATGGTCATGGTTCCCTGCAGACATATTTTCTCCCTGCAGGCATATTCTTTTTTTTGCCTCCTCTGTGGTTTGGAGCAATCACAGTCTGATAAATGTCCATCTCTCAGAACCATGAACGTTCTTCCCTAGAAGAAAATATCTTCACACCATTTCTCCCCACCATTTGTCTTGCCAAACTTTTCCAAACTGACCTTTGCTGATGCTTTCTTGTAACATGATGATCCTGACAATTCTTCTCTGAACAAGCAATAGTAAACCCTTTGTCCCAGGTAGCAGCATCGCCAACACAAAGAGAAGTAGCCAGCAACTCGGAGCAGCAGCCTCTGCCTCCATGGTCCCACTGTCACCATTTGTGGTTCAGCCCAGGCCGAAACTTCTCCTTAGCAAGCCTCCTAGGCTGGCCTCAAACTCGGGATACTCCTGCTTCTGCCTCCCTCACTAAATCCAACCAGTATACCACAACAACTGGCTGAGGGGATCTTGGGTCTGAGCTGGGGCCCAAAAGGCCACAGGCAAGCAGCTTTTTCGTGAATTCATACCACAAACGTTGGGCACCAGATGTAGTATGAATCTTAAAAGGTCTTATTAATAAAATCAAACCCGAAGCCAGGTATTGGGGTGAATGCTGGAAGATCAGAGAAGCAGAACAAGCCACAACTTCCTCACCCCACCAATTTCTCCACTGATCCTGTTTTCTCAGACTGGAAGCCTCTAAGTTTACATCCAGAATGAATCTCAGCTGAACTGCTCCTCAAAGGCCTAAAAGCTTAACCAGCCTAGTTCCTAGTTTTCATGCCTTATATACCTTTCTGCTTTCTGCCATTACTTCCTGGGATTAAAGGCATGAGTCACCATGCTTGGCTATTTCCAGTGTGACTTTGAACTCACAGAGATCCGGATGGGTCTCTGTCTCCAGAAGGCTAGGATTAAAGGTATGAGTGCCACCATTTTCTGGCTTCTATGTCTGCCTAGTGGCTGTTCTGTTCTCTGACCGCAGATAAATTTATTAGGGTACACCATATATTGGGGAACACAATATTACCACAATTGCATACATCTGCTCTCAACAACTATTTATTTTGTCTACTGTGTTAACACATTTTCACTGTCCATTTGATACAAATCTTTGTGTCTTTCTTGACTGTTCTTTTAGTTAAAGATCTTGGCTTTAACTAAAACATCTCTTACATCTGCACATCTCTTAAGGCTTCTTTATTAAAAAAAAAAAAAGTTATGTGTTATCATCAGCTTTCTCCCCTGGTGTATGGTTTTCATGGACACAATCTGCTGTATATGCTTGAAGCTCTGCTTTCTTCTCTGAGACAGTAAACCAGCACAGCCAGTGTAATACCAATTTAATCAGGCTGCAGGAGTGAGTATTAAGTGTCTCCTTTCTCCAGTTCATACTTAATTGTTTTCAGCAATGTTATTCACTAAATACATTTTATTAAAAATAAATATGATGATGAAATATCTAATAAAACTTGTTATTCCCAGTCAAAGACCACAGACATTTGAATCTCTTGCTGCATATTGATTTTCAGAGTGTATTAACACTCACTCTTCACTGCTTTCCATAGTACATGAGTGAATCCATTTTACTGCACAATGTAAACTAATTTTTAAACATTCCTTTACACCAACGGTGTTTCTATCATGACTCAAACATAGTTATGTGTGCTGAACCAGCTAGGAAGAAGTCACAATGTCTGTCAAACCCCAGATGCCGTTCTCTCGCCTGTGGGAATCAAGAGTAATGTTTCATAGTGTCTCAGTAATGAACCTGCATTTTTACCAACACTTTCCCTTGACTGAAATTATCACACTGCTTGGATTTACATTTTGGACTTTGATCTCTGTGTGCTCTTATGCAACCCTCTACTTCTCATGCTACTCTGAAAATTTGTCCCAGTTGATTTCTCTGCTTACCAAACTTTGCAGTGTGGTCATGGGAACAGGGACTCAAGCGACTATTTTAAAGAAACCTAAAACTTTGGCTCTCCCTAACTTTTATACCCATTCCTATAATTAGAAAAGCAAAATTATCCTTTTATTTATAATATCAGCTTTCCCCACCTCTGGTTATCATTGGGTGAGGGTAGGACATAGAAAGACTTCCAGAATGCATGAAGTAAGGATACAGGCCCCGGTCTCCTGGCTCTCTCACTGCCAGTTCTGTGTAAGTTGGTTGTACCACTCTGTGAAGGTCCCCAGCACTTCTTAGGCTCTTGCTTCCTCAGAGTTCTGCTGTGATTTGCAACATCAATCCCCTGCGAACTCCACACCTAGAAGTCACTAATACCAAGGTACATGCTGTCACTCTCACTAAACCTTGCTCATATTTTATAATTAATCTGCTTATTACTCAGTCCTCCAAAATTATGTCAGGGGATGTCATATTTTTGTCAGGACCCTATATACAGAGGGAATTTTTCATGACAAAGAAAGGATTGAAACCCTGGGTGTAATAAATGCCTAGGAAGTATTTTATTTATTTTATTTGACAATGTGTTACTTGAATTCCATCTAGTCTTGTGAGGATTGAGTCTCATAATTTAGGGAATTTAGCCATCCCAGAGGTATTATTCATTCTTAGACTTATTTCCTCTTGGTTCTTGTGACATGGGAATAGTTAAGATATTTTGCAGGACTCTATTTACACTACTGTTCAGTGCTAGAATGTTCTGTCAATCCTGTCTGTACAGGAAAAGAAGGTTTGCTAGACAAATATTCTACAGTGTGTCTTTCACAGGGCAGTTCTATTACCTGGCATGCAGACTTGTACATTGTCTATCAGCTCACCAGGGTTTCTCTCAATGGAAATCATGTTTAAACTGGTAGACAGTATGGTAGATTTTCTAACCTGTAGCTAGAGTTTTCCTGCCTGGCCCACAGTCAGGACAAATCTCTCTCACCCGCCAGTCCCACAGCCGCTCAGACCCAACCAAGTAAACACAGAGACTTATATTGCTTACAAACTGTATGGCCATGGCAGGCTTCTTGTTAACTGTTCTTATATCTTAAATTAACCCATTTCTATAAATCTATACCTTGCCATGTGGCTCGTGGCTTACGGCATCTTCACATGCGGCTTGTCATGGTGGTGGCTGGCAGTGTTTCTTACTCAACCTTCCACTTCCCAGAATTCTTCTCCTCCTTGTCCCGCCATGTCACCAGGGTTTTTCTCAATGGAAATCATGTTTAAACTGGTAGACAGTATAGTAGATTTTCTAACCTGTGTCCAGTTTATTCCTTCTTGACCAGTACTCTGGCACTGAGTAGCCAACCCTTTTTTTGTTTTTGGTCCTTTATTTATTTTGTTATTTTTCCTAGGAAATCCTGGCTTAGACTAGATTTTTTTCAAGTGGACAATAGCACTTAGTATTCAATCACAACAGGAGATAAGATCAAACATTTTTACTTACACTTTCCGAATAGAGATATTGCAATGAATTAAGAGGAATTAGTTCATTGCTAGAAATAGAGGAAGGAATGTAGAGTTACACAGAGCTATATAAACCATATGGCAAATAGTAGGCTATAGAATAAAATTGGGTAAGAGTCATTTTCGGTTCCAAAGCAATGGTCTCTGTGAGCCATTTAAGGAAACTGAAGGTAAGTAGGAAATGTTCATGGAATTCTTATCTCTTGCCACTAGTTTGAAGCATTTCATTTTGTATTATGCCATTTTTTTCTTTTTATCCTTTTAAAAATGATTTTAATGTTTATTGAAAATAAATTTTTTCATGCAATATATTCTGATCAGAATTTTCCCTATTCCAAGTGCTTCTAATTCCTCCCTCCCACTCAATTTTCTTTTTCATTAGAAAACAAATAGGTACACACACACACACACACACACACACACACACACACACACATGAAAAAGAAAATGGTATAAAACAAACATACAAACAGAAAAAGAGCGCCAAGTTTCCTTGGCACAAAAAAAAATACATAGAGGTACAGAGATACGTTTGTAACTGCATAAATCCCATAAAAGCATAAAATCAGAAAGCATATATGTATATATATGTATATATATAAGCATATATGTATATATGTATATATATGCATATATATGCATATATGCATGTAAAAAAGCATGTATGTATATATATGTATATATATGCATATATGCATGTATATGTGAAAATATACAAAAGACATGTAAGTTTAAATAAGTGCTCATACAAAAAACCTCCAATAATACCATTGAGGTCAAGTTCCTTCTGTGTTGGCCATATAGTGCTATGCATGGGGCCTGCCCATAAATGTGGTTTGTATATACAGTGAGAATCATTGGGAAAAACTAAATTTTCCTCTGTGAAGTTGTCGATTGGAAATAGCTTCTGATTTAGAGATGGGAGATTTCATCTACTTCCCCTGTCAGTGGTGGGACCCCATCAGACTTAGACCTGTGGAGGCTCTGCGTATGCTGCCACAGTCTCTGTCAATTTATATGTGCATCTGTCCTGCTGTGTTTGGTGATCTCTATGCCTGATGACTCTTAAATTTTTTCTGCCTTCCCTTTTGCAACGTTCCCTAAACCCGTTGGGGAGAGATTTGATAGAGACATTCAATTTAAGACTAAGTATTCCAACTTTTCTTATGCTCTGCACATTGTCCAGCTGGGGATCTCTATTTGTTCTAATCTAGTGAAGGAGGAAGCTTCCATTATGATGGCTGAACAAGACAGTGATCAATGAATATAGCAGAATGTCATTAGAAATTATTTTAATGCCATGTTTTTTTTTTGTTTTTTTTTTTTTTAAGAAAAACTGTACTATTTTTTTTTTTCCTTAAAATCCCTGGCCTAGCTAATCTCTGGCTCTTGGCCACTCGGAGTGTCAGGGACAGGTTCCATTATATGGAGTAAAACTTAAATCCAATCAAATATCAGTTGGTTATTCCTACAACTTTTGTGCCACTTTTATACTATCATAAAATCCAAACATGTCACTACTGTAGAAGGGAGGTTTTGTAGATGTGATGGTATTTACCTTTCTTCTTTGGTGATATACAGAGTATCTCTCAGTACCACAAACACTATTTAGAAAGAGTGAATACCAGCTTGACTTCTCTGTGTTCAAGGAGTTGTGAAGGTGCGGCTTTCAGCATTTGGGCCTCCTTACCATCAGTTTGTGAAGAACAACCAATAGCCTTGTCAATAGCTTGGGTTGTTTGGATGGTTTCCATGGGCCCCCTTTGGCCAATAACTCACTTGAGTGTAATTCATTCCTGGCAGGAGAGGTTTTGTTTGGTGGCAAAAATTGTCTAGTTGGAGCTTTATCTAATCCATTATTTGGTGACTGCATTTAGATTTCTTTCATATATGTATGTGTTCTAAGAAGCTTGTACCGTTGTAGGTTTCCATATGACCTCTCAGATGGTGCTTAGCTTTGCCATTCCTTTCTCTATTCTCTCCCTTAGCTCTCCTTTACTCATCTCGGTTTACTTGTACCTTTTCCTAATGCTCAGGCAACCCCATTTTTAATTTGTTAACCCTGTTTTACAGAATCTTCTTATAAAACTTTGGTAATTATAATAATATATGATTGACCTGAACATAGAAATATAATTCAGTGGCATAAAATGGAATTACTAGAACCAAACTCATATGAGTATTATCAATGGATTTTTATAGAAGAAAGATAATTTAGTAAAGACAGAAGAGAGTCTTTTCTTCTGTGTTATAATAATTACATGTCCATCTGAAAATATACAAGTAAATGACTAGATAGAAACTCACACATTTTACCAAAATTGAGTCACAGTGGATCACAGACCTAAATATATCTTTATAAAAATGTGTTCTGAATTGTGAGACAGAGTCCCTAGAATTTACTTTATAACCAAGACTGGTCTTGGACTCTCTACAATCCCTTGCAAGCCTCCCAAGTGGCAGGATTACAATTGAAAACCATCATGCCTGGCAAGTAGTAAAAACAGGAGACAATCTAGAGGATCATGTAGTCAGTAATGAAACCTTAAGTTTTATTTATTTTTACACTGTGTGTTTGAGTGTTTTTCTGCATGTTTATAAGTGTACTAAGTACAAGTTTGTGCCAAGGAGTCCACCTGAGAGTGTAGCCTCTGGAACTGGAATTAGGAATGGTTGTAAGCTGCCCTGTGGATGTTTTAAATAAAATCACAAAAATTGCACACAAACAAAACTGTCAGAAGAAAAGACACAGACATATTTCATAATGCATTTACATCCAAAATATTTGAAGACATCTTTTATGGAAGCAACCATAATTACACTCACTGGGTAAAAAGGGGAAAAAATGACAAAATTACTTCCCCCAAAGTAGAAAGGTACATGTTGGGTAAAGAATGATTTCAGCAGGACAAGTAACAGGATTAAATAGTAATGGATGGGGGAAAAAAGCAAAATTCAGTATACACATGTATAAACCTGTCAAATAGTAGAAATATTAAACAGAAATAAACACAATAAACATGGCAGCAGTAGATTCTCTCATAAGTTCCATTTCCTCACAAGTTCCATTTCCTCACTAGCTCAGAGTAGTTAGCTAGGTTTCTAGGTTCAGGTATGATTTCCTTCCTGTTGAGTGGGCCATAATTCCAATTAGACAACTCTTGATAGTAACAGATGAGTGCTACTCCTGCACCTTTAAGACATCTTGCCATGTGGACCTTTGCTATAGTTAGTAGGTGTCACAGTTGGATAGGATTTCTTCTCTCCCTTGGAAACTTACAAAGTATGTTTTATGGTATTATTGTAAGTTATTATGAAAGGTAGACCTCAGGAAGGAGGTTTACAAGTTAGATCCTGCCAGGATTTTCTGATATTTTTTTCCCCAAAGTGAGTGGTGTCTTTAGCAACAGGGCCTTTACCTTCAAACTGTGAGAGGCAATCAAAGATGACAGCAATAGCCTATATTGCTTTGGGAGTGACTTGGACTACTCCAACCTACAAGTTAAGCAAATATTTCTCATGTCTCGGAGTGGGTTTTTTTCAGTTAGCATGGAAGGCATTGTCAGCCCAAATGCTATAACTTTACTTAGTTTATCTCAGTAGTTCACCTACACCACAATCTACACTGGCATCTAAGACTCAGACTATATTATGGAAGAAGATGTGGAAGGTGGTAAGAACCAGAGGACAAGGATATCTGCTGTGCAAAGGAATCTCCTAGAAATTACAGGGAAACTACATCCATGATGCTTCAGTAATATGACTGCCTAAACAAGGTCTGAACAAAGAACATATAAGTAGATAATTTAAAGTGAAAGGGGCAATCACACAGGGAGGCATCTCTAGACAGACAGCTAGAGGCAATTATTCAATGACTGCTGAGAGAGAGAGAACTACCCTCTTCCTGGGAGGACCCTTCCTCTTGTATTTCTGGTTAGTTAAGCACTGAAATTATATACATCCAAGCCACACTAAATGGACTCAGCAGGTTGTATTTACACACACACACACACACACACACACACACACACACACACATACTCACACACATATTTTCACAATAATAATAAAAGAAAAAGGGACCATCAAATTGAGAGGAAGTACAGGAGCATGGGAGGAGATGAAGGAAGGGAACAAGGGATAGCACACAGAACAAGGGATGGCAAGTGGAGTAAACTAAGTACATTTTAATTTAAAATTTTCATAAAAGATAAATCTTATAAACTAAGTAAAAGATCTTACAAAAATATCAAAATAAAAAGATAGAAATAACATTTCAAAAGTGCTAAACATCATTAATAATTAGTAATTTGAAATATGAAATAAAATGAGAGATAACTGTATACCTACAAAGACAGGATGACTAGAAAACAAAAGTGACAAAACCATTTGGCAGTTCAGGTACAAAGCGACAAGAATTGTCCTTCTTCTCTGGAAGGGATTTAAGTTTTTTTTTTTTTTTTGGTTTCTCTGTGTAGTTTTGATGCCTGTCCTGGATCTCGCGCCGTAGACCAGGCTGGCCTCAAAACTCACAGAGATCCCCCTGCCTCTGCCTCCTGAGTGCTGAGATTAAAGGCATGTGCCACTGCTGCTTGGCTAAGATTTTTAATGAGGATATAAAACTATTGATTTGTCAAATCTCATAAAACTTTATACACATTGAGGAAAATTCAATACATTTAAATTAAAAGTAAATATTAGAGTGTTGAAAAATAAAATACAGAATTCACAAGAACATTCCAGTCATCTTGTCACTGAACATATTAATTGTAGAGATGCACTGGCTGAAGGAATTTTGGAAATAGTGGATACTGTAGGACTAAGAGTGAAAGTAGCTACATATAACTTCTGTTCCATAGGGCTAACGAGTAATAATTCTCTGACTGCTATAGATGCATACTAAACCTGAGCTAGTAAGGAAATAGACGACAGATGAAGAAACAGGTTTTTGAGAACACTTAATGCTTAGATCTTAGATAACGTGGTTAGTACTAATTGACAACTTGACAGAATCTAGAATCACTTGAAAGACAGACCTTTAGTCATACTCGTGGAGGATTAACTTTATTGAATTCGTTAAAATGGGAAAATCCTCCTACTGTGGGTGGCACCAGCCCTTGGCTATGACCCTGGGCTGTGTAAGTGGAGAAGGGGAGCTGAGCAGCAGGTTTTCATCTATGTCTATGATTCCTAAAGGTCAGGCCAATGCAATAAGATGAGATACCCAACGCTCTTGCCACTGTGGCTTCCCCAGCATGATGCTCTGTTTGCTTGAACTATGTGCAGAAATAAACCCTTTCTTTTGCAAGTTAATTTTGTCAAAGTATTTTATCACAGCATCAGCAAGAGAAACTATGGTGGATTCATAGTTATTGTAACACAGTTTTCCACTGTAAGGCTCAGAGCTCTTAGAAGAAGTTGCTGGTATAGGAACAATACAACACAAAAGGAGATTGGAACATTTTTTGGTGCTATGATGTAAGAGGTTAAAATAGTAAGAGTGATAGTGAAACCAATGATGGATGATCCACAGGGGCCAAATAAATTGCAGCAACAAAACCACAACAATTTAAGTAACTAAATTAAGTGTAATAGTATATAACTATGAGTCAAGATAGAAAATGAATATTTACAAATACATAGTTATAATAATATTTTATAAATAAATAAAATAGAGATGCAAGCCTCTTTTGCAGATGGTTTTTAAGTAATTTATGTAAATAATTTTTCTTAAGGAGATTTAACCTAGATCCCAGCCTTTACATATAGATTTCAAGAAGTGACTGCCTTCTAAACCGTATGATATGGGTGGTGAGGTGGAAAAGGATAGTGGGGACCCCCACAGACATCATCTCAGCCAGGTGATCAGGGCCACATCACCAGTAACTAAAGTGATCAAGGTACCACAGTGATAGCCCATGCATGCCTCAATTTCATGTAATAAAATGTCTTTTACTGATGTAATTTTAAATTCATAAACTCAACATAATCAGGAAAGAAAACTAAGACACATACCAACAAAAGATCATTCTAGAAAAACAAGCAACAAAAAACCTATCAATGTCATGAAAACTCATGTTACCAAATTAACAATAGCAAGAAAACTCAGACCATTCCATTTAGATTTTGACTGAAGAGATAGGATACATCAACTAAATATAAGATGTGGCTTAGATCCTAGGATTTGAAACTGTGTGAGCATAGATGCAAATTAATAATAATGTAACAATATTAGCCATCAATTATGATGAGCAAATTAATAATAATAATCATTTATAATATTAGGAGATACTGCAGTCAAGTTAGTTTGAATTCCTTACCTTTTTATAGAAAACTGTCTTATGTTAAAGTTCCCTGAAAATGATGCTAAACTCTTTTAGACAAAATGTATATAGTAATCGTAGGGCATTTCTATATATTGTAATCATTTTATTGATGAAGGAAGTGCTACTCTTAACTTTTAAATTCTCATTGAAAGTATATGTATGAAATTAGATGCAGGCACAAGCCATAATTATCTATAGGTGGTTAAATTGTCGGAAATTATGGTTCATTTAAAAAGTACCTACTTTCATAATATGAGCTAAAAATTATCTCTACAACCAGCAATTTTCACAAAAACAGTTATTGTAGGGAGGATAAGATACGTGCCAATCAAAATCAGCCTTCCCCTGAGAATTGTGTCTAGCAATAACAGCAGTTTTTCAGATTAACCCCATTTGCCTTAGAGTCTCAACTGATTTGGCTTTATTATTACATTCTCATGCCTCTAGAGAAAATCTTAAACTTCACACAAATTTTAACTAGATAGTAGCTCTGGTAATTTCTCAGAATATCCAGTTTCCCTATCTGTAGCTTAAAGACTATTGTTCCCTGTATATAGTGATCGTGCTCTCCTTCCTTGTGATGGTTCATCTTGATATCATTTAGAATCAGCATGGAAGCACATATCTGGACACATGGGCTTCTAGAGAGACTTAACTAAAAATGGAAGACCTAACCAAAATGTTGGTGACACTGTCTCATGGTCTTGGTGTCAGAAGTGAATAAAAAGGATAAAGTGAGCTGATACCAATATTCATCTCTGCTTGCTGAGTTAGAAGATGCAATGTCACCTGCAGCATCCTCCTCCTGCTGCCATGCCTTCCCCACCATGATGGGCTGTGTCTCCTCAAAATATTGGGCTAAATGATACATTTTACTCTTATCTTGCATCTTGTCAGGTATTGGTCACAGCAAAGAGGAAAATAACTAATACACACACACACACACACACACACACACACACACACACACATATATATATATATATATATATATATATAATATTTCCTTTGTCTTCTCTTTGAGTACTACCACAAAATGATGATGGTTTTCGTAATGGTTCTGATATAGTTCCATTGGGGGGAAGAGATAAGAGAGACAACCAGCCAATAACTTCATGCTTGGCAGTAGCTAGATGGAAGGCTGAAAATTGCCTAAAACTCATAGCCAGGGATTGGCACGTGCACGTGTCCATACTGCCAGGAGCCGCTCATCTTTGAAATGAAACAGAATTGGTAACAAATGCAATCTCAGTTTCTGGTCAGTGTGACTAGTTTACCTCTTTTTCTGTTTTCCAGGCAGATGTCTTATTTAACTGCTTTCCACCTCTTGTTTGATAGGATCTTATTCCTAAGTCATACTTTTTAAATTTATGAATCTAAAGTCCAGTCCAAATGAATAAATCTTTAACAGCCACGTCATTTCTGATACATGTTTTGTACTCTGAAATGTTGGAAATCTGTTCAGACCCCTGTGGCAATTGCAGTAATATGAGTTCATCTCTTTTAAATGATTCAATGGAGAGAAATATTGGCCTTTTAATGGATTGAAATCATTCTAAATATTTAAAATTTATTATCAATTATCCATTAAACTCAATGAGAATGTGTTACATTAATCAAATTACTACACAGTAAAAGGAATTTGTGGTTTGTAGAGTAATTTTAGATACTCGACTGTGAGATATATCCCCAATGACAAGCACTGACCTTTATATGGACTGGTTCATCTTAAAAGTACCCTATAAAGTCTTCATGCCATTTAAAAGTAAAGCTGAAATATAGAAGTTACATTGTATTCGATTAGAAAGTGCATTATCCCAAAACGTTTTCTTAAGAACATTAAAGACAATGAGGGCAGAAGAAAGCTCACCACATCCCTGAGGGTAGCGATAAAATCAATGACATTCCAAGACTGCTGTGAGTAGCCGGAAAACATTCTAAGTCATGATAATGACTGGTCAAAGTAAGAAGTTTTGCGGTGATGTTCCATTAAAATTCTCAGTGACTTAGAGGAAGTTGTTTATTGTGTAACTATAACTTTAGATGAGGCAACCACAGATTGACATGTACAAATTTTTCAGTCACTGAACTAGTAAATGCCATAGACAGACACTAACATTTTTATGCAAATGTGACTATCTTCTCTGTTTTATTTCTGTTAGAAGTGGTTAAATAAGTATATAGTGTATTTTGAGTATATTCTCCCCATGTATCCATCATTCCCTTTCCCCTTTCCTCCTTCCTCCCATTATTCCACTTTGGTCCCCAGACAATCTTGCTTATATTTTATGTTATATATATATATATATATATATATATATATATATATATATATGAATATATGAATGATTTCTTTGTATATATAAAGAATAGGACCCATAAATGAGAGCAAATGTGATGTTTACCTTCCTGGGATTGACAGTTTGGCTAATATTGTTATCTTATTCATGTGCATTGTTTTGAAAACCTTATAATTTCTGTTTCCTTAGATATTCATATATAAAGCATACTTTTGTTTTTTCATATGTTGTTGAATACCTAAATTGGTTCCATAGCTTACTGACTATCAATAGTTCCAGTAAACCTTGATGTACAAGCACCTCTGCAACTTGAAGTATTTTCAGTAAATACCTAGAAGCTTGCACTTGTAACACTGCATCACACCACAGTATTTTCACGTTAGTGAGAATTAAAGTTCTGCAGCTGTCTGCCAGGTGTGTATGCCTACTGCATACATCAGTGCAGCCATTAAAAGGTCCATAGACTTTTCTTATAGACAGACTTAGAATCTATTATATCCAGAATAAATTTTTTAAAATTATTTTATTTTAGTAGGTAATACAGTGAAATGGAGATCTGGGATTATAAATATTTATTTGTCCTTTGTGGAAACATCCCAAACACAGCTATGAGGATGTTTTTGTGTGTGAATATCTCAACAGCAGAAAAACTGTCAGCTTGAAATTGTATTTCAGTTGTTAGAAAATAAGCATTTTGAGTCAAATTTTAACAAGACATAAAACATTACTTTTCAAATTTAGCACACATTTTTGATTGCATATGTCCAAATATGTTTCATGAATGCAGTTTATTATATAGTTGTTTACAATGAAAAGGGAAAGTAGGATGTTTGGCTGGAGCATCTTGTTACAGCATATGACCAATCCAAGATTCGTGTACTACATGGGACATATGATAGTTATAGATGCAGCTTTTATTTGTAAACGATAAAAATGTTACCATATATTTCTGTGATTTTTTTCCCTGCAACTTGGTCATGGTTATCAAGTGGATTTTGCAGATGATAATATTATTTCAAACTGTGGAAAAGTTGAATACTCCTTCAACCAGTTAAACTAAAAATAGACCAAAGAAGCACTTTTGTAGATAGACAGAAGTCAAGGACTGTAATAAATTAAATAAATATACTGTTCCTCTTACCTGAAATTGGACTTTTGATGCCCCCAACAGGACTGCTCACTAAGTTTAAATCAGTGGGGCACCTATATTCAATTGCTTGCTCTTCTCTGTATTGATAGCTCATTATCTGTCTTTCTCCTGGTATTTACTTGAACATAAACTGATAAGAAATTCCTTAGTAGAGAAGCTAGCAAATAAACCAAACTTGGTGAATGGAAAGCCCTTCTCACAAAAAGCATAGTGTAAGCACCAGTGAGTTTCTTATGCTTGATTTTAAATTTTTCTTGGGGCAGATAAATTAATTCCTTGATTTTCCTATAGCAACTCATCATCCAAGGATGGATATTTAGATATTGATCTCAGGACTAGGCATAGTGAGGTCAAGGCATCTACAATGATTAACAGAAGGAATTTATTCACAAATACATGCACACATCATACTGATAAAGAAGGTAGATCGGGAGGGAGAAAGAAAGACAGTGTGTGTGTGTGTGTGTGTGTGTGTGTGTGTGAGAGAGAGAGAGAGAGAGAGAGAGAGAGAGAGAGAGAGAGAGAGAGAGAGAGAGAGAGAGAGAGAGAGAGAGAGAGAATGAATGTTATCAGATTTTATTTACTAAAAATAAATTCATAGCCATTCCCCTGGACCTGGAAGTATTGATATTATACCTACAAATTGATCTTTGCTCAAAAATGGCTTTTCAGTTAATGGATGACCCAAAACCAAATTATTTCCCCTAATCTATCTTTACTACTTCAACAACAACTAAGCTAAGGGATCACACAACATACAGGAGAAGGTGATCATGTGATAGCCACATTAATGAAAAGAATTAGACAACGGTCCCCCAGGGAAAGCTTTTATAGTTATCAAGTAGCTTTTACTCGCCTAGCCTGAATGTGTTATGGAGAATGAGGTTTATATTTACTTCCAAAGTTCTTGAGTTAAGAGTACTCAACGAGATCATATTCCAAATGATGGAAGTAAAGAACTGATTCATTCTAAGAATAAGTGATCCTTCTGGTTTTTTTTTCCAGTTTTTCCCTGTAAAGCATAGTCTTTACACAATTCATGAAGATTAGCAAGTCTGTCCTCCTATTGCCTTTCACTTTTCCACTTTTCCCTTGACAATCATTTCTATGACTTCAGACATTCATAAGAGAGAGGATGAATCTCATTAGATTTATTCAAATTTCAAAAATATTCTACATGATTTTATGGTTATATCTTTTACTAATACCATCCTAGAATTTACTAGACTTACATAAAAGACAGTTTTTTGAAGGCCTGGGAAGATGCTTCCTAAGAAACTCCAGAGTTATAACTTTCCACGGAGATTGTAGAACATCTTTTCTAGGAAATCTAGGAAAAATACAAATGACAATGTAATAAAAATACAGATGTGGAACATTTCGAGGGAGTTATTAGAAATCAAAGAAAGATATAGTGGACTTCTCACCTTGACTCATACACTGAGCTTGCTATGATTAGGAGGGGCCTGCTTCTTCTATCTATAGTGGGTAGCCATTCCAGCTTTGACCTGGAAATATCACCCACTTTGAGGCTTCGGTAACTGTCACGCCTACAAGGCAGAGCCTAGAGAGGACCCCTGAAGACCTGAGATCCAGATGGGGGACCTCTCTTGGTTCCTGGATCCTGGACGCTGGAGGTAGACCGAGCAGAGTTTGCCAGAGAACACCGCCACACTGTGCTATCTTTCCCACACCCTGTAACCTATCCCTTCACTTATAAGTTACTCCACAAAATAAACCTCCCTTTTAACTACGTTCAGTTGCCTTAATATTTTAACCAATATCTACTCCTCACGAGAAACTGCTATGGTGTTAACATCGTAAATGTATGAAGACTGAACTATCAAGAATATATGATATTCAAACAGCTTTCAAATAGCCAGCTAATGCTTCTGCTTTGTTCTTATTATTAGTTGGTCTGGTGGAGTTAAAAAAAAGTTAGAAGTTTTATAATGCATACATATAAGCTCAAGGCAATGTTCATTATTTTTTTAGGAATTAGCGGAAGTTTCTGAAGAAAATATTCTTTATCAGTAATATATAAAACTATAATATTAGAGCAGAGTATAGAGTTCCCATGAATTAATGACAAAGACCACCTGGAAATAGGGTCTGCTATCGGGACACTGGAGCTGTCATATCAAGACATCAATTTCACTTTGTAGAAAATAAAACATCTTGAATAATACTGATTCTACCACTAAAATACTTCTGAAAATGTTTCCTTTTTTACATTTATTTCTTTATTTCTTTGCTTACTTATTTATTGGAGTGTGTGTTTGTGATGAGGCACATATATAATAGTCATAAAACTTGTGGAAGTTGGTTTTCTCCTTCCAATATGTGGGTCCCAGGATTGAACTCATGTACCTGCCTCTGATTCTTAGTGCCTTACCTATTAGCCATGCCCTTGACTCAGTGTGGGTATTTCTGAAATGATTTTGTGATGCCTTTGGCTTGTTGTTGTTTTCATTATTTTCTGCTTATTTCTGCTTTCAATGTTCCATATATACTCTAAATGCTGTTACTGCTGACAAAATGTGCAAATGCATGAGTAGCACTGTTGGTACTCGAGTATTTTTAAGTTCACTGCACCAGAAAGAAATTCTCACACATGCTACAACAGTGATCTCCTTGAACCTAATATTAAATAAAATAAGCTAGTCACAGAAGATCAAATATTGTTATGTGATTTTAGGACAAGTTGAATGTGGCTTATGATAAAACAGAGGTCATTTTGGTCTAATATTTCTAATTTCAGGGGGTTTGTAGATTTCTGTTTCAATAATTGAATTAGAAGGTATCAAAGAAAAACACATCTTATAAGAAACTGAGATATAGGTTAATCTTTGACATGTGGGATTGCAACTGTGTTGAGGCAGGAAATATTCACCCTGAAGAAGAGTGAAAAACAAATGCAAGTAACAATAATCAATGAACAGATATTCAATGCCTTGAATGTTGATGTTCTCATCCAGGGAGCCTGTAATGTGTCAAAGACCGGTGCATGAATTTAGGGGAAAGAACCGAGAGCTGTCTGTAGAGGATCTTCCAGAAACAGAGGAAACAGGAAAGATTATAGTTTAAAAATATGTAAGCTTCGAATCTGTACTTTTTCAAACTTGGAGTTTAAAACATGTTCATATGGCATTTTTAAGATGGCTGTGATAAAATTTAACAATGTAAAATCTTTCAAAGGAGGATAATGAAGACCCAAGTTCAGCCATAAAGAAGTTCTTGATTTTTCATCTTAGCATGTCTTTATTTTAGCCTTCATCAATATATGAATTCCTGAATTCTGAATTTCTCCAGAATTAAATCTTTTAAAATATCTCCATTGTAACTTACTGTCTCACTCTTGGATTAAAGTAAAACACTTAAGAACCCTTATGGATCTACATAAGAAGGGCAGAGATGGCAGTCTGTGACCTTTATCTAATCAGATATATGTAAGAGTTAGTAATATTCATTGGACAGCTTTTAATATAACTATTCACTGATTATGAGAAAAACCAAGAAAACTGCAACTTTATAAAAAAATTATTATAAATGTGTGTCTCTCTGTGTGTGTACCTGTGTCCACATGTACATGTGTGCTGCATTATTAGCCTTCAAAGAAGATACAGATTTGAAAAACAAGACTCGGGACTCTATTTAGATAAATAATAATCTTTTACCTTTAGACTGAAAATTAGAAAAAGAAATCTTAACTCTAACAGAATGATAACCACGGAGGAATAGTGAAATAATTGTCTTCAAAGTGATTTAGTCTCAGTGGTTTTATTTTTTCCTGTTGTCATTTTGATTAATTTTTACGTTTATCTTCTATATCTCTAATTTTGTTTTCTTCATGTTCCCTTTTTATCTTTATTTTATCCAGCATAATCTCTTATCTCACCTTCTTATAACTTTATTTAGTACTTATTTTCCCTGCCAACTCATTCTCCATAGGATGTTTTCTTTATTGAGAAAGTACAACTTTGCTAGAACTCATCTCCATTTGATTCTAGTTAATTTGTAAGGATGCCTTTATCTATGTGTTTTTATCTTCATTGTTCCTCTCCTTGTTTCCAATGTGCTTTTCCCTTGAGCCCTCTAATGCTATACTTTACTTTTCTACATGAATTGCTGAAGTACAATATCCAGTTTGTGTACTGTCGTTAGTCAGCATTGGTTGAAATCTTTCTTTTGGATTAAGTTAGAGAGCATGTTAATACTTGTTTCCAAATCAGTTCTTACTTATAGTCCAAAACTCCGTATTTTTGTGCCTCTGTTGCTAATCCTCATCTAGTATCAGGGATGAAATTCATCAGAATCTCTATTTCCCAAGATTTTTGTTCCAAGCCCCTTCTTGACTTTGTTTTCTCAAGCAATGAAGAGCTCTCCATGTAGACAATGTTTAGCTGAAGTTTTCTCCAGTCCTGCCTGGCCCACGGTCAGGACAAATCTCTCTCACCCACTAGTCCTACAACCATTCAGACCCAACCGAGTAAACACACAGAGACTTATATTGCTTACAAACTGTATGGCTGTGGCAGGCTTCTTGCTATCTAGTTCTTATATCTTAAATTAACCCATTTCTATAAATCTATACCTTGCCCCATGTCTTGTGGCTTACTGGTACTTTATATCCTGCTCCTCATGGTGATGTCTGGCAGCGTCTCCTGACTCAGCCTTCCACTTCCCGGAATTCTCTTCTCTGCTTGTCCCACCTATACTTCCTCCTTGGCTACTGGTCAATCATCATTTTATTTATACAGAGTGATATCCACAGCAACAATGTTTGACAGAATCCCCTTTTCTGTTAGTCTTTAAACACATGAGTGGTTTTGTGAAACAAAAGGATTCAATACACAAGGACAACAAGGTTTGATTACAAATATGAAACAAATGATTAGCTTTATGTATCTGTACAAGGAACAGAGTCTGGATTATGTAAAAAGTCTGTAATTGTGTAGGGTCACAGGGAGAAATGATGTCCCTATGTGAATGACATCTATATCTTGGAGACCAGAAGCTTAAGCTGACTCTTTGGGGTACCAGAGCCAATGGGGTGGGAGTACAAAGAGAAAATTACATCCTTCTGTGGCTTATCCTGGGTGATGAACCAAAGGATACAGTATTCTTTCTTTTATTCAGATATGAAACTCCAGGAATTATGCAGGCCATATGTTGTTCAGACTTGGAAACAGTGAACAAAACTATACATTGAAAACAAAAATATGAGCCCACCATCATGTGGTAGGTGAAATGAGAATTCTTGACAGTAAAATAGAAATCTGAGGGATACTATTCTTGTTCAGGGATAAAGAATATGTACTTGGAAAAGCAAATGTGTTTCCTCTGTTCTAACTATCTTACTATGTTCTCCTCCATCAATTAATAAACTTGTCAAGCAACAAAATAGTTGTCCTAATTGTGCTGATTAGGAGAAAGATAATATGGCAAAAATGTATTACTTAAATGTGTGTGTGTGTGTGTGTATATATATCCTAAAAGTATATATGTATACATTAATATTTGCATACATACACAAATATACATGCATATACTTTTAGGGAATATATATACAACTTTTAGGAAAATTAATTAAGGGAAGAAGTGGAGGTCAGAGAATAACTTGTGTTTTCCTTTATTTCCATGTTTTAGTTGGTTCTATGGAGCAAACTCGGGTCATCAGACTTGTGCCATAAATACATTACCTGCTGAATCATCTTACTAATGTGATCTTGCTTTTTTTAAAGTATGGAAACACTATTTTAAAAACAAACACATTGCAATAGCTTTATAAAAAGGTTATTAATTTTTTCCACTGCTACCAATGAGAGTTTTTTTCAGGAGGTTTGCTTAAAATATACCTATAAGATGCAGGGGCACTTGCTGAAGTATGATCATAGTAGCTTTATTCATAATAGCTATATCCTCAAGTGAAGAATGGATAAAGAAAGTGTGCTATATTTACACATGGGAGTATTACTTAGCTGTTAGAACAAAATGATATAACAAAATTCACAGGCAAATGGAAGAGACTAAAAAAATATCATCCTGAGTGACACAACCCAGATCCAGAATGAAAAAAAAATGATATGAACTCACTTATAAATAGATATTAGCCATTAAGTACAATCCACAGAAAGAGGCTAAGTAACAAGGAAGGCATTATAGAGGGCTAATGGATCTCCATGGAAAAGGGAAATAGAATATATTTTGCTGGTAGACTGGGGGCAGGTAGGAATGGGAACAGAAGGGATCAGGTGGGTGAGGGAGTGGAAGAAAGAGAGTAAGGGAAAAGATGACTAGAATACTTGGGCATTTAGGGGGCAATGAGGAAACCTAGTACAGTGGAAACTTCCTAGAACCAATGAGGGTGACCTTAGTGAGGACTCCTATTAATGAAGGATATGGAGCCTAAACCAGCCATCTGCTGTGACCAGTCTAGGCTTCCAGTTGTGGAACTGGGACACCAACTATGGTGGTTTGAAAAAAAAAAAAAACAGGGAGTGGCACAATTAGGAGATGAGGCTTTGTTGAAGTGGGGGTGGACTTTTTGGAGTAAGTGTGTTACTGTGGAGGTGGGCTTTGAGGTCTCATATATGCTCAAGCCAATCCAGTGTCCCAGATCATTTCCTGTTGCCTTCAAGATGTAGGACTCTCAGCTGCTTCTCCAGCACCATGCCTGCCTGCATGCCATCAGGAACCTTTGAACTGTAAGGGAGCCACCTCAATTAAATGGTTTCCATTTTAAGCATTGCTGTGGTCATGGTGTCTCTTCTTGGCAATAAAAAACCTAACTAAGACACCAATCCAACCACAAGACCTTAGAACCACAAACTGTCCTGACTGAAAATTATGCTCAGGCAATGGTGGTTCTGAGTTTGTGGCCAACCAATGACTTGTCTAAATTGGGACCCACACTAGGAGAGAGAGCCCATGCCCTAGTCTACCTGCATGACCAGAGACTGGAAGCTAGATGGCTTAGACACCTAAGGTAGAACCAACCACATCTGACTACAACAAAAAATAAATTTAAAAAGTCAGTAAAATGATTCCTAACAATATTCTGCTGTACTCATAGATCCGTGCCTTGTCCAATTGTCATCAGAGAGGCTTCATCTGGCAACTGATGGGAAGAGATGCATAAACCAATAGTGAGACATTAGGTAGACCTTGCAGAAACCTAGAGAAGAGGGGTGTTATAAGAATTAGAGGAGTCCAGGACACCAGGAGAACACAGCCCACAGAATCATTTAAGCAAGGTTCATAGGGGCTCACAGAGACTGAAGGGGCAATCATGGAGCCTGCATGGATTTGTACTAGGTCCTCTGCATACATGCTGTGGCTGTTTAGCTTGGTGCTTTTGTGGGACTTCTAACATGGGATTTGAGTGTGTCTCCGGCTTTTGTGCCTGCTCATGGGACCCTTTTCCCACTGGGCTGCCTTGTCCACCCTTATTATGAGGGTTTATGCATAGCCTTATTACATCTTGTTATGGTATTGGTTGGATATCACTTGGAGGCCTGGTTTTTCTGAAGGGAAATGGAGGAGCAGTGGATCTGAGGGAGAGGGAATGCTGAGGAGAGAGGAACAGGGAAGAGGAGAGGGAGGTGAGGATGTGGTACTTACAGTTCAATGCAGGATGTATTATATGAGAGAAGAATAAAGAAAAAAGAAACCTAGTCCCATATTTAGCAGTTAGAGTAGCAACAGCTCATCCCAGGCTCATGTGTGCACATGTGTACATGTGCATAGGAGCAGAATCGTTGTTTGAATCAGAGAAATATAGTTGCTTTTTAAAAATCAGTATTTTTATATTATAGAAACAAACAACTGCTATTCAATTAGGGCAAGCCAATGTTCAATGGGCTCATATCTGTTTTCACATAAAGTGAAGGTTGGCGGGGAAGGGACTCAACAACCATTTGATGAATGACACGGTGTGGACTGGTATATTGTCTGAAACGCCCTTCAGTAGAATGTTATGTATCGAATAAAAGTGCATACTGCCAGCACAAAAAGAGAGGCTGACTTTTATTTATTTCATGCTTGGTTTCTCAAGGAACCTCCCAACAAGAACTGCAATTAGCAGTCAAACTACTGAAGCATTTTGTAGGTATGTTGGAAGCATGTTCATTTACAAAGAAAAGCAGTAGTCAGATCTTTGGAAGTTTTTCCACACGCTTCTTCCCCACCACGTTCTCCTTAATCTGTAATCAGAATACAGAGGACAAACAAACCATGGGAGCTAAAAGGACTATTAGAATATCATTTAAAATAATAAGAACAAAAATAAAATCATATTCTGTGACCCAGAACAATGTAATTGAATTTACTGGTGCATAAAATGTACTTTGGGGATTAATATCACCTTTTGACAATTTAATATATTTCTGTGTAAATATCAATCTGTGTAATCTCTCCATCTGCCTGTACAGTATGTTTATTCCACATCCTTCCCAACAGCAAGAATAATGGCCACAAACTGTTGCTTTCAAATACTGGAAAACACCGAAGATTGAACCTTTTCAACAATTATTTCAGTGTTGTTTTATCTTTAAGTCCGATAAAATAAAAATAAAAACTATGAAAGAAAGTTAAGTTCTAATAGTATGAAAATGATAGAACTTGGCTTTGGGTGACAATGTTTTATTCATACGTGGGTCTGTTAAGTTAGATATTATGAAAACAATTTGTTTCCCTGCTCTATGAAGTGCACTGTTACTGACTTGACTTCAGTCTACTCCTCCATTTCTCCTGGGAAAAAGGAGAGTGAAATATCTCATAGGTATTTGAAACTCTAACCTTTGTTCTTGCTAAAAGTTCAGTGTTCAAGAGATGTTCCAGTGACCAAGGTATACAGATTTCTTCCAGACCCTAAATAGTGTCAATATCTAATTCTGGATAACAGTTTAATTTCCTCATATCAAAATCTTCTCTCTTGTTTTTTTTTTCTTTTCTTGTTTTTATTTTTGTTTGTTTGTTTCTAGCGAGCTTGAAGTTGGATTGTTGTGGTGGTATTGTGTTCCCCAAAATATTGTGTACCTTAATAAATTTATCTGGGGTCAGAGAACAGACAGCCACTAGATACAAAGGCTAGAAAATGGTGGCACTCACACCTTTAATCCTAGCATTCCAGAGATAGAAATCCCTCTGGATCTCTGTGAGTTCAAGGCCACATTGGAAATAGCCAAGCATGGTGACACACGCCTTTAATCCCAGAAAGCCAGCCTTTAATCCTAGGGAGTGGTGGTAGAAAGCAAAAAGATATATAAGGTGTGAGGACCAGAAACTAGAAGATTTGGGCTGGTTAAGCTTTCAGGCTTTGGAGCAACACAGTTCAGCTGAGATTCATTCTGGATGAGGACTCAGAGGCTTCCAGTCTGAGGAAACAGGACCAGCTGAGGAATTGGCAAGGTGAGATAGCTGTGACTTGTTCTGTCTCTCTGATCTACCAGCATGGACCCCAATAACTGGACTCGGGTTTGACTTTATTAATAAGAACTTTTAAAATTTCCTGCTAAAGATTGTACTACACTTACTGCTACATAGTAATAGATGATCTTGGCAGTTACCCCTTTGAATGTTGACACTGTTTTTTTTTTTTTACCTCATTTGATGAAAGTTTTCAGGGATCTTAAATCTGGTTACTTATATTAGAAGGCCAGTAAATATTTCCTTAGTGTCTATGAAATATTACTGCTAATTAGGAAGGTTTGCTGTCATCTATTGTGTCATTCTGGGTTAGAGATCTAAATGATACATTTTTCTGAATGTGACAGGTTGTATCTAACTGATATGGATGAGGGTATTTAAAGTCTTCACAACTGCACTACAGAAATGAAATAATGAAGGAGAATAAAAATGTTACTCAAGTTTAAGTAATATTACCCAAAATATGAAAGTACCTTGATCATTTTACTCAGAGAACAAAGTATCTTTATTTCCTATATGAATTACATTGACCACTCAATTCATAATAATGGCCAATTTTCAAAGAACTTTTTACAACTTTCTCTATCTGAAGACGTTCAATTATTGTTTGATTTACCAAATACATAAAATGCATATGTGAATGTGGTACTATTATGCATTTTATATATAGTATATATCCTGAAATATTTGTTATTTTATTTATTGAAAACATTCCACATCTTTTATTATACTTACTAATCATAAATAATACATTGTCATCATCTGTGCTCATCCTTCTTCTCAGTGGCTCAAGAATGCTCAGTTTTATCTGAACATCACATGTAGATCAAAAGAACAAAATAAAAACACCACATTTGAATGCTATAACTACATCAACATGTATTTGACAGAAATCCTCCCCCCCCAAAAAAAAACTTTAGACATAGAAGAGGACACTAGGTTGAAGTGATCTAGATTCCCCCATTCCACCAGACGGTTCTGTGCAAGCTGCCAAGAAATAAAAGCAATTCATATTCCTACCTAACTATAAGACATACCCTGCAAAAAATGACAAGCACAGCCAGATAGCCCCAATAGTTCCATAATCGCACTTTTAACTTGGGAGTAACCAACAGCTATTACATTAGCTAAGGTCTGTTACAAAGGAGGAAATTGATGGATGCCTGCTACTACAAACTTAGGTAACCACACATGAATGGTGAGGTAATGAATCTTAGAGAAGAACCTACACTTCAATTTTTGTGAACCAGTATAGTCCTAACTGAATTCTAAACATTTATTCAAAAAAATACAGAGAAGTGTATTTCTCACCTCTAATCAAAGAACCTTCTTGTGCACACATGAAGACTATTATAGACATCCACAACTAGTCAAAATGAGGACAATAAATGAACATAGGTTTCTCAGTCATGACTGATATTTCTACAATGCAACCCCTGCATCTATGACTCATGGAAAATCATGAAGCAGGTGGAAAGATTGCAAGGACTAGGACAACTGATGGTAAGTAGATAATGTCAACTACAGAATTTGGCAAAGGAACTGCACCCACGAAATTTCCACTATGTAGTTGACTAAATGAGACCTTTGTAATCACAAAACCAGTTGAAATGTCAACATGGAATGGGAAATTTCACAAGGCCTCTCTCCTAGATGAAGAGATATAGGCAAGTAATGGATTTTAGGAGAGGGAGAATCATCTCTCTGCAGGAGTGAGCACTTTGATATTGTATCCAGTCTCAAGTGGTCATCCCTAAACACATACACATACAAGCAACACTAAATGTATTTCATAATATTGAGAGGGAGTTAGATGACCAGGGATGAGTTAGGGAGTTAGGGATTTGTAGACATTTGTAGAGTGCTACTGTATTAATTTTTCAAAAAAATTAAAATTTTCAAATATTTCTGTCTCTTTAGTAATCAGAAGTTGAGAATTTACTAAAAATGTTTTTTCATATGTAGTCATACATTTAGAAATTTATGTGTTTAACAGAATGACCACAATGTTCCTTTATGTAGCTTTTAACCTCAAATATGAGTTATAGTTGTTAAATATATGAAATAATTTTTATCAGAAAATTAGACCAATCTATCATTTAACTTTTATTTATTGTTCTTATAAACTAAATCTATTCTTAATTAGACTCTAATTATCTTCATACTTTTAATATTATTGGATACTTATAAAGTGCATTGACCATTAGACATTTCATTCTTTAAGGATAAGCTACTATCTGGGCAATTAGATGGGTAATTGATTTAATGGATTTCTGCACTAACAGAATTAATCAACTTTTGTGCCCTTAATTTCTTTAAACATAGCACTTACAAAATCAGAGCTAAAGCTGAGGTACAAATGAAATTCACAGTTTCTAATAGTAACACTAGTAACACTAGATAATTATTGAATGCTTGTTATGTATTAGGGACTATTTTATTTACATTAGATATACTAACTCTTACCTCTCATTTGAAGATGGTGGTGTTGTGTTTCCCACCTAAAATATGCACACTCTGCAAATGGAAAAATACAAATTCAATTCTAATTAGTCCTAAAATTCCATTCTATTACATGTCATTCCATGTCATATATTGTTGCACATATATATTCCACTGTAAGTGTTATTGCTACAATTTCTTAAGTTGAGGCCATGCAAGGCTCATAGAAAAATTTTTACTGATGAGGACATTCATCTAATATGCACTCCATATTATCCAGGCCTGGGACTACTTTGAATTCATTATTTCATATAAGCCTCAAATAACCTTACAATAATTGTTTCTCAAAAATTAATAACATTAATAAGTGGGATTTGGACTCAGGGTATTCCCAGAATAATTTTTTTTCTGACAGTAATGATTTCTCTCCTTGTTAAGCACAGAGTATAACATGTGCAGGTGTGTTTACCTTGTTTTGTGCTTCAAAAGCAAAGCATCCTATAAATTTTTATGTTATAGAAAAAAACAATATTTGTAAATTAAAGATTTTCTGAAATATATATATATATATATATATATATATATATATATATATATATATTTGATATACACATTTAACTGAATCTGCCTGGGTATTTATTGTGAAGCACTGGCTGAGTTCCATGTTGTGTTTGTTCTGTTGGAGTTTCTTCTCTTATTCATATCATGTAGTTTGGAAGAGTGTTCATCAGACAACCAATACTTCTATGAATGATTATTTATAGCTACTAAGCAATGCTGTTTCTGAGTTACTTTATAAATCATCTGGAGTCATATACAATTACTATTAGAGCATTCAGTATATCAAATAACCATAAACTGAAGAAAAAACTAGGAAGAAGTTTTGTTATCTACTATGATGAATATCTGAGAAAATTCCTAAATAAAAATTAAATATAATAGTAATTATTATGATGATTACTACAATTTCATGTATCTTGGTACCAAGATATCCTTTACAGTTAATGTGTTGTAATCACTAATTCATTTCCAATAGCTTGTAAAGTAAACTTTACACATTTAAATTCATTGTTAATGAAAAAATTTTAGCAATTTACACTTACATTGAGTCATAATATAATCATGATATGTTGTACCTTACAAAGGACAATTGTATTTCACAGCATTCTCTAAAAGTAAATTGGTAAGATATTGTTTCTTGTAGCATTCACTAAATCCTAAAAAAAGCATTCATTTTAATCAGGAAACTTTTACTCACATGAAGAACAAAATGATAATATAAGAATACAACACCTGTGTGAACTTGTCATGCAGAAATTATAAAAGCTCTTTGAGTGTCTTCTCTAAAGTCTAGACTCAGTTAACTAAATATATTTTCAGAAGGGGAAATTCATTCATATTTATGACCAAATAGGCATAGATAGATTCAGAGATGGATCTAAGTACACAATCCTAAGTCATTCTTCATAGCTATCTGAATGTCTTATATGCTAAGATAATTCTTTTGTTCCAATAATTAAATATTGAATAAAATGATTCAGAGAAAATGCAAAGCTTATAAAGAATAGCTGGAACTAATGATAAAGTCAGTATCTTGATGACTTCAATAAAATTCTGTCAAATTGATGTTAAAATTCAGCTAGCTGAGTTCTGTGAACATAATGCAAACGGTATTAAGTTTGCTCTAACCATCTTTGCGATGGCTGTATTTGTTATGATCTCCTGTTTTGTACAGACAGGATGGCATTTCTTGCATGATCAGCACAGCAGGATAAAATGAACTGGCTTTTGTGTCCCAGTTCTTCTGTTGGAAGTAGTGCTGATCTCCTAATACCTTATTCATTCTTTTACACATCTGGTCCCTGGGTGTGTTTGATTCCTTTCAAATGTTTCCCCATTCCTAGGTGAACATCCTCATAAGATCTTCCTGGGACATCGAGGCCTGCACTTTAAACAAAATACACCCATTAAACATGATTTAGTTTTCTCCATTACATTATCTTAATTTTGTAACTTTCATACCCATATTTTTCCAAAACTTCATTCATACAAAATGGGTAGTGACTATCAAGCATTTTGAAAACATTTTTACCTAAAGTTTATGACTTCATACAATTGCAATTCAAGGGAAATTATATACTTCAAAAAATATTTCTATAGAAAATTTGGAAGGGATATTCACTGTATTTGTACTTTTATTTTATGCTATATATCGTGGTTGGAAAAATAAAGCAAAGATAGACTAAATGAGTTGAAATTGTCACCCTGCCATGGTTTTTCAGTGACTGTCACATTATATCTCAAAAATTATATACCAAATATGGTAGTTTGAATGTAATTGGCCCACATAATCTCAAAGGGAGTGGCACTATTAAGAGGTATGGCCTTGTTGGAGAAGTGTGTCACTCTGGGAGTAGGCTTTGAGGTTTCCTATGCTTAGGATAACTCCCAGTGTCTCATCCAAATTCCTGTGGCCTGTATATCAAGATACAGCCAGCACCACATCTGCCTGTGTATCACCATGCTCTCCACCATGATGATAATGGACTAAACTATTGAGGCCAGGCATGTGTCAAGCGTGCCCCTGAATGGAGGCCTAGTAGAGACACCATTGTGAGAAGCTGTGAAATGGAAGCCTAGCTTGCCTTGGAAAAGCCAAGATGTTAGAGATGCCAGAGTTGTGGTATACAAGATGAGGAGTGGTACTAACAGGGAGTGGAACTAGCCCAAGAGAAACAAATGTGTTGCAGTCAACAAAGCTAAATGAAGTTGGAGATCTGAAGAGTGTTTTGATATCAGAAATGGAGACAGAGTTTGGATTTGCCCAGCTGGTTTTATGTCTTGTTTGGTTCAGTATTTTCTCACTATGCTTCCTTTCTTACATTTTGGAATGGTAATGTATACCATGTCATTATATAATGAAAGCATGTGATCTGTGTTTTTATTTTGATTTTATAGAGGATTACAGTTAAGAGATTGTAAGACTCTCAGAGAGACTTTGAACTTTGGACTTTCCAACATTTTTGGAACTATGAAAAACTATGGGGACTTTTGAAGTTGGACTAAATGCATTCTGCATTAAGATATTGTTACAAGCTTAAGGGGCAAAGATTGAAATGCGGTAGTTTGAATGTAATTGGCCCCCATAATCTCATAGAGAGTGGCACTATTAGGAGGTGTGGCTTTGTTGGGGTAGATATAGCTGTGTTGGAGAAAGTGTGTCACTGTGCAGGAGGGCTTTGAGGTTTCCTGTGCTCAATATACCATGCTGTGTCTCAGTTGACTTCCTGTAGTCTCCATATCAAGATGTAGCCAGCAACACATCTGCATGGATGCTGCCATGCTCCCCATCATGATGATAATGGACTGAACCTCTGAAACTATAAGTGAGCCACCCTCAATTAAGTGTTTTTCCTGTAAGAGTTGCCATGGTCATGGTATCTGTTCACAGCCATAGAAACCCTAACTAAGACATCAATTAGCAGTTTGAATTTAGTCAGTGTTTTTCAAATCTGAGAATTTGCATTTAGTTTTTAATATGGGTTATGAATATTCTTTCTATAAAATTTGAAATTATTAGTAGAAGATTCCATATGCCTTCTTCCTGTCCTGTCATCAACCCCCTCTCTTTCTTATATTTCTAACAATGCATTTATGATGGAATATATAGAATCTATGCTAAAATAATTGATAGTCCAATAGTAAATTATTTAGCAAAATAATTTGAGAAAAAAATGAAAAGAATTGCTTGAATCATATGTGTGTGTATTTGTCTGTATGTATGTATGTATGTATGTATGTATGTATGTATGTATGTAACTAGATTGAACAGTTTCTAAGCTTGTTTGAATAATATGGTAACATTCAACTATAAATTAGAATTATGACACAGAATTACTACTGATGAACAATTCTATTACTCTGAAGCAAATAATGAAATGGTATTTTGAAAAAGAAATATCTGGAGACAAGTCAAAGGAGAGAGAATATTGAGAAGAAGAAAGTACAGAAGAAGTAATTAGAAGTTAATTTGGAAACTTCACTCTTGAATGCTCGATATAATTGTGTGCATTGTACAGCAATGCTATTAAGCATTAAATAAACATGGCTACTCTACCATGGCCAAAGAGCAGAAGCAATAGAGAAAGAAATAAAATTACTTTGGATAGGTAGGGTGATGTGTATGGGTTCACGTTATAATACAGAATGCCTCAGGCTAGTTTAACAAATACCCAAATGTTTAATTCTGCTACAATGACATTATCTTCCCCCCTATATCTGAAATCAATATAATGTCTCTATTTTCTTTTCCTTTTTGTGTGCTATGTGCTATTTGTAGTATATGTGTGTTTATGTGCTACATGCACATGAGCATCCAGGTATTTCTTTACCATTCTACACCTCATTACCTTGAGTCAAGGTCTCTTCCTATACTGGAAACTCACATTTTAGATAAGTCTGAATTTCAGCAAGCTCCTAGGAACTACTTTGCTCAGTCTTTCAGGGCTGGTGTTACAGGCACACAGAACCATCCTTGGGTTTTATGATTTATGTATCTTTGATGAATTGAACTTTGAGCAAGATTCAAGCCATAAATTATGGATTAGTTAACAGTCATGATTTTAAAATGACATGATACAATAGTATTGATGAAGGATGTTTTTAATAACTCTATGTCTAGTTATCATAGTCGCCAAGAAAGATGTTTGATGGAAGATTGCATTCCATGTTCAATTCCAACACTTGAGATTTTGTGGGAGTACTGCTATAATATCAGCTGTTCATTCACAAAGGGAATACTGGTCCCACCTGCAAAGCCTTTAGTTAGGTGAAGACAAATCTAAAGTAAATCAAGTTTAAAGTCAAAAGGCATGGACAAGTTACCTTTTGAATGTCCATGTTTCAGTGTATGGCAGAGAGATATGTCCATGCCAGCATGTTGCAAACATGATTATTTTAGTGAATGCCATGTGATATATATATATATATATATATATATATATATATATATATTTATGCATATATATTGCACACAATGGTAAGATAATTACTTGTAAAACACCGAATATAATACATCATATTATAATCGAATAGCTGATAAAATATCTTTGATGTTAGATATTCAAGGTCCAACACTGCAGAGCAGAGTCTGTAATAAACAGTTAAAACCAAAACAAATTATTTTCTTCAGAAATAAAAAGGACAAAAATAAGAGACATATAACTGAAATTGAGACTCATAGCCTCAAAATTTATTGCTCAGACTCACCAGTGGTTGCAGACACGAAGCTATAGCTGCTCCCTTTGGCTGCAGGTAAAAAGTGATCAGCAAACCAGAGAGCCTTCAGGCAATAACTCTGCAATTTCAATCAACTACTCCTGGGGAAAAACAAAATGAGCAAACAAACAAACAAACAAACAAACAAACAAACAAACAAACGGAAAAACCCCAAAATACTGCCCTCTCTCCTTTGCCAGAAAGGTCTAAATGGAAAACAAGTCTTCTATCCTTACCAGATTTGGGTTGGGTCTAGAACCTGGTCTAGAACTTTGGCTACTAACAAGAATGCAGGTAAGAATATTGTTGGGGTGTAAAGAAAAGTTATCCCCAGAGAATACAAAGGAATGTTACCATTACATAAACAGTTTGGGAGTTTCTCAAAAAACTGAAATCAGAATGACTATATCATTCAATAATCTTACTTCTGTCTATATATACAAAAGGACTGAAGTCAGCATGGCAAGTGAATGTTTATGTTAACATAACTATTGCATGACTATTTTTAATAGCCAAGATACAGAAGCAACAACCTCTTCATTTAAAATTAATGGCCATACTGATTAGTAAAGAAAATGAGGTATATATTATACATCTTAGGATACTATTCCACTTAAATATAAGGAAATTTCCTCATCGCAATACATTGTGAATCTGAGAAACTCTATGGTAAATTAAATAATCCAATAACAGAAGGCCAAATATCTTCCTCTATGGACTCAGTCACATGTAGAATGTGAAATTGTTGATGCAGCAAGGTTAGACAATAGAATAATGACTACCAGAGGCTGGAGGAAAATATATTAAAGAATGTGTGATGTTGATCAAAGGATGCAACTTTTCAGTTGTGCAGCAATAGGGATGTGTTTTAGGGTCTGCACAGAAAAGGACTATAATAATAATAAAACACTCTATATTTCAAATTTGATAAAATAGTAGATTAAAAATCTTTTTACAAGAAGGATCTTTTGTTATTAAGAGATTTTTCTATTCATTTTACATACCAACCACGCATTTCCTTCACCTCCCTCCTCCTGCCCCCCAGACCTCCCCCCCCAACCCACCAACCATTCTCACCTCCTCCAAGGCAGGGTCTCCCATGGGGAGTCAACAGAGCCTGGCATATTCAGTTGAGGCAAGTCCAAGGCCCTCCTCTCTGCACCAAGGCTGAGCAAAGTGTCTCACCATAGGCACTGGGCTCCAAAAAGCCAGCTCATAAACTAGGGACAGGTCCAGATCCCACTGCCTGGGGCCCCCCTATACATTTCAAGCTAAACCACTGTCTCGTTACATGATGGGATGACTTTGTTAATTAGTTTTATTTAATCATTCCAAAAGTAACCATTTCCAATTAGGCCAGTGTAGTGTGTGCTACAAATTCATAGTAAGTTATTATTGGTCAACTGAAAATGAAATTAAAAAAACATACATCCTCACTTACATAAATATTTATAAAGAGTGAATTGGGTTAGGGACTTAGGAATTTAATTTGACTATAGTAACAACACCCACTGTCTCAGTGGAAACCAGTTGAAGAAATCAAACTTATAGCCTAAGTTACCTCATTTCCTGGAAGTGCTGTGCTGATGCCAAAGGAGGAAGACACTGGAGAAAAGGAAATGTAAGCAATGTGGTAGATCATGTCATAATGATAGCAATGCTGACCCACCATGGTCTGTTAGCAACCCTAAATTCACGGATCTGGAAAACAAGTGAGACAAAACTATAGAACCCAAAAGAAAGATAGACAAATCCACAAACACTGTTGGAGCCCTCCAGGCCTCCACAAAAGTTGATAACACATGCCAAAGAATATTTACAGTGTAACACAGACCTCAGCAACACCAACTTACAGTCTCAAATACAGTTATTAAGCTCTGCACCCAGCAGCATAAAGAACACATCGTTATCAAACACTGATGAAATAGATATATTCAATATATATATTCAAACAAACCATAGCCATTAAAAATAAATGAAATCATTGAGATAATTTTAGGGTTTGTTTTTGGATTTCAATGAAATCAATTAATGAATAATTAATTCAAGATAATAGGTACATTTCCAGACAGTTATATTTGAAACAATTCACTTCTGATACTTTGGGGTCTAAAAAGAGAGAAATGGAAAGAAGTTAAAATGAACATTGAACTGAAGCAAAATGGCAATGTAACAACTAAAATCTGTAGGACATAGATACATCACCCAGGGATAGAATTTTATAACACTAAATACATATCAATGTCAATATTTATCAACAATTGCATAAGAGAAACCCGTCAACCATTTTTAATGAAAAAATACAACATAATACAATGTCTTACATTTACTTAATTGATCCTTTGTTTCCACAACACTTTGTTGTTTCATTTAGCACCGAGGGATTTTGAAAATAGCCAAACATGGGATCAATTCAAGTGTCCATGAGAGCATGAGTGGATAAAGTAAATGAGGAGTACATAGATGATAGGATATTGTTTAGGCTTAAAATTATGTTATTTGTGAAATCAGGGATGAACTGATGATATAATAGGTCAAGTGAAATAAACCCAACATAGACAGACAAAATACTTCATGGTGCTACTAACATAAAATCAAATACCATCAAACATCTAGAAATACCAACTAGAATGGTAATTACCAATTGTGGAGACAGGAGGCTCATTCTCAGTTCTTTATTCTTCTAACTCTTCTCTCTCTCTCCACTCCCTTTCCTGCTTTTTTAATTTATATTATACAGTCCAGTTGATCTTAATGTTCCAAGTAGTCTTCAGTACATTTGAAGAAATATCAGTTTATTCAATAAAACAGACTTAGAATAATATGAAACTTATATTTACACAGTTGGGGACACTATTCCTGCAAATCTTTTTTTTTTTTTTGTTTCTCTTGACATAAAGTATTGAAGTAATAAAGGTATTCTATTTTAGTACAGACACAGTGTGACAGTTTAAATAAGTCTTAACCTGGGTTCCCACAAAAAGAGAGGTCAAGACTAGAGCTTCTAATGTAGAGTTGATCTGAAAAATAATCACAGACCTGTAAATAAAGGAGAGAACAAAAATCAGGATTTTGTTATGTTGATCACTGTTATGGATGACCAGTGCTCTACTCTATGGGACCTTCTGAGGTACCTTAAAATGTAGGTCACAGCTGTTCCTCCAGGAACTGAAAGGTAAAGGAATTATTTTGTTTGGTTATTACTGATTTACTGATGGATAGCTCACTATGAAATGGCTTCTCTCATCTTGGGATAGAAGAATAAAAATTCCATCCAGGCTCAATATCAAGTGATTATTTTTAGGCTTTGACTGACACATGTGGAATTAAGGAAGATGGAAGCCAAGATAATTCAAAGTAACATCAAAGTCATCAAATGTATTTTTCTTAACATTTTGTTTTTTTATGCATTCCATAATGGCCTCAAACTCACCATCTGAGGCCTTAAGCTTCCAGAGTGTTGGGGCACATACAAGCACACATCATCATGCCTAGATCACTTTGATGTATTTTATAACATATTAGAAGATTATGCTTTATGAAGCTGGTAATGTTCTAGAACTGCAGTCTTTGAATGTCATGTAGAAAAGTTAAGATGAAATGAGTTTTCATTCTGACAGACTGCATCCCTCCAATTACTAGACATGCCAAACTGATGTCCTGTGACATCATCATCTTTCTTATTTTGAAATTCGTGAAGCAATGTATGTATCTTAACCCTGTGTAATCATTAAAATGTTCATTCCTTTCACTCCTACACCTTTAACTTATCAGCTATTAATCATGTGATATTTATATAGTACTTTCTAGTTTACACAAGTGACAATCATTCCACTTGAAAATGATTTTACTCCTGTATTATCTTCAGAGTGGATGCTGTCTTATCAACCAAAACACGACAACAAAACTAATTACAGAAGATTTGGAACTATAATTATGTTTCTTTTCTTCAAAAATAGTGTTTCTAAGCCGGGCGTTGGTGGCGCACGCCTTTAATCCCAGCACTCGGGAGGCAGAGGCAGGCGGATCTCTGTGAGTTCGAGGCCAGCCTGGGCTACCAAGTGAGCTCCAGGAAAGGCGCAAAGCTACACAGAGAAACCCTGTCTCGAAAAACCAAAAAAAAAAAAAAAGAAAAAAAAAAAAACAAAAAAAACAAAACAAAAAAAAAAAAACAAAAATAGTGTTTCTAATATACTACACTGCATCCTAAGAAATATTTTAGTTAAATTTATGTTAAATTTTTAAATTCTCTATAGGGTAACTTTACCCACACAGGTACACATATATGTACACACACACACACACGTGTGTGTGTGTGTTCCAGACGCTGAATTTGTTCTCTGAGTGTCAACACTTAGAACAGATAAAGTCATCCCAGAAAAAAATTCTTCGTATTTTTAAATCTTGAAATGTCTATATTCTCTTAGATAACAAATTCTTAACATGTAAAATCTTCTGCTAGTGTTTCTGTTGGTTTTTTTTTAAGTTAACCAGTTATTTATATTCAGAGAAAAATATTTTGCAACTGTATGAAAAGTTTGCAAGTCAAGGATATGTTTAAACACATTAGTGATAACTCGTTAGTGAATCCTGACTATGAAGTAATATTTTTGTGTAATTATTAACTAACAAAATGACATGGAGTTTAATTCATGGTTACACAGTCAGCTGAAAAAACTCTGGCTTTACTCTGTTATTTGCTTTAGAGTTCCACCTTGCATATGCTGTGTGGCTATTTGTCAATGTATTTTCTACAGTGTAGTCTAATTTCAATGATAGAACACATTGCATGTGGTGTATCCACACCTTATAAAGATAATATCATATTTCATGATCTTGGCAAGGTAGTTTAGAGTACTGTATTATCTTTAAAGGGGACTTATGAAGAGACTTCTTTCTTGCAGTCCATGTATAAGTTATTATAAGGTGGGTTGTACTTTCCCTTCTTCTCTTCAGCCTAGTTATAAAAAGGCTGTGCTTTGAAACTATCGTCAAAGAAGATTTCACTCCAATTTTCCCTACTAGTTATAAAATTGCTTTGCTTCTGTCTGCTTTAAAGAGTAAATTTCCCAGTATTGTTGCCAGTATTGAATTCAGTAGTCCTTACTGAATGAAGGAACACCCTCTTCTATCCTAAGAAATTTTGCTATAAAATTATCTCCCTCCCTCTTCTGTGAGAGACTTAACATTAGTTCTTTACTGTATTTTTACATGTACTAAAGCACATATGGATAAGAAAGCATTGTTTTTATAATTTTCTTAAGTTTGAACCTTAATTGCGCTAATATTTTCATATTACAGCACCATTTTAACTGTGTTTGAAATGCTCGTGAATTGTTTTGAAAAGTGTAAATTTTAAAGTGTTAAGCAATTTCTAAAAATGGCTTAGATTTTAGCGTCTATTGACTTCAGCATTAAAAAGGTAGTTAATGCATGTGTATGTGTTTCTACACATGATTTGTTTAAAAACCTAGAGAAAATAGCCATGCACAACTATCTAATAGCTGAGATATTTACACTTAATTATGCTTTTGCATACTAAGTATGAGTTTTAGATATAATGTGCCTTTCAGGATGATGTTTATATTGTCAATGCAGTTTATTTTCAAACATACAAATGAAGTTTTATTTAAAGTAGTAATTTACAAAATGCGTTCTAATGAAATCTCTATGAATCCTCAGAAACAATTGTTTTATTTCCTAAAGACACTAAATTTGCTGAATGTGTTGATATTTTATCTGCATCCCCCAATAAAGTTTATATGAGGATCAGAGGAAAAAGCCAGCCACTATATTAGACGTAGAAGTCAGGCAATGGTAATACATGCCTTTAGTTCTATCACTTGGGAGGCAGGGATTTGTCTGGATCTCTCTGAGTTCAGGGCCACACTGGGAATAGAGCCAGGCATGGTGGTACATGCTTTAAATTCCAACACTAGTTAACCATAAAGGTCTGGAGGTGTGTGAAGACAGACAGGATGTGACATATCTGGGCTGGAAGAGGAAGTGATATAGCTGGGTGGAGAGGAATTGAGTTGGCAGAACAGAAAGGTATATTGGTGTGGGTATACAGAAGGTAGCTCTTTCAGGAGAATGAAGGTTGGTGAGATGAAGTTGTCCTATTCCTCTGAACTTTCAGCCTTAACACCAATTTCTGGCTCCATATTTTTTATTAATAATACCGTTTAGCAATTCATTTACAGCTGGAGGTTCGTGTTGTAAAGCTGCTATTAAGCTACATGGACATGGAAAGTGTGAGGAGCAGGACAATAGTGCTTTGTGCTTCATGTGAGTGGTTTTTCTCTCTACTCCATCCTCCTACATGTTCTTACTCTTGTAGACATTATTTTATTAGACTTGGGTGACCTCTTTCTGTTCATTACTGTTTCCAGCCCACAACTGATGATTTTCTTATTTGTTTTTCAGATTCTCCACTTAACAGAATGACTTTATCGATCCAAAATTGAGGTAGTACATTCTTGGTGAGATACATATAGTACAAGGTCTATATCATTGAGTATATAGCCAAATAATAGTTTGAATTTGGGATTGTGTGTCCTTTTAGCCATGTGGAAAGAATTTATAATAATAAGTGGTGGGCATTTAGAAAAAGAATGAGGCAAAGACATTTTGGTAGATAGTGTAATTAGTCTAGAAAATGTTTTATCTTGAATGAGTGCAGAAACCCTAAATATTGGAAGGTGTAGAAAGGAATGCTAATGTTTTAATTATTGCTTCTTAATGGAATGTTTGTGAATTATACAAAGCACTGGGTGGCTGGGGGAGGGATGATGATTTATGTAGAATAAGGCAATTATTCATTCAAAGAATATAAATCTACTTGAGTGTTATATAGCCTATGTACAAATACAGAATTTGCTGTGGATATCACTCTATATAAATAAAACACTGTTGGCCAGTGACCAGACAGGAAGTATAGGTGGGACAAGGAGAGAGGAGAATTAGGGAGACAGGAAGAAGGAGGGAGAGACACTGCAGCCCTGGCCAGGACAAGCAACATGTAAAGACGCCAGTAAGCCACCAGCCATGTAGCAAGGTATAGATTTATAGAAATGGGTTAATTTAAACTATAAGAACAGTTAGCAAGAAGCCTGCCACGGCCATACAGTTTGTAAGCAGTATAAGTCTCTGTGTTTACTTGGTTGGGTCTGAGCAGCTGTAGGACTGGTGGGTGACAAAGATTTGTCCTGACTGTGGGCAAGGCAGGAAAACTCTAGCTACAAATGGCGCCCAAGGTGTTGGCAAGAGTTTCCACCTAAAACCTGAGAAAAAAGATTCTAAAAATAGATCTAAAAACAGTTCCTAGTTGTTTCTCTCAAGCTAGTGGCAGCCTGCGTGTTTGAGCTACTATGGCAGGTTCCTGGCGTGTATGCTCGACCTGCAGTATGGTGGGAATGAGGCCTCTGCAAATGGCACATTAAGCTGGGCCTCTGCAAGTGGCACATTAAGCTGCATGGTGGATTTAGCCTTTGCTAATACAAAACAAAAAAAAAAAAAAAAAAAAAGAGGTTTCTGGGCTACACGCTGCTTTGATAAAAGCATAGTCCCAGGATGGCTCCCAGAGCTGGTAGAAAACATTCCACCGCCATTTTGGGAAGCTGAAGTGGGCAGAGCCAGCAGCCACAGCGCTGTTTCAGGCTTAAAAGGCTGCAGTTTAAAGCAATAGGCTCAAGGTAATATAAAAATATAAGCCACATAAAGATGGCTATCATACAGAGAATCTGGATTATGTTCTCTTTGATATTCGTAACTGAACAAAAACATTTGATTACAAAAGCTGTTGAATTTTGCCAAAATGTATATTTTTTTTTTTTTTTTTTTTTTTTTGGTTTTTCGAGACAGGGTTTCTCTGTGTAGCTTTGCGCCTTTCCTGGAACTCACTTGGTAGACCAGGCTGGCCTCGAACTCACAGAGATCCGCCTGGCTCTGCCTCCCGAGTGCTGGGATTAAAGGCGTGCGCCACCACCGCCCGGCCAGCCAAAATGTATATTTTAAAGGTACCTTGACTTCAAAATTTGGATTTAAGGATATGTTGCTTTGGAAAAGAGGTTCTTCTTTTGTTTCCACAGAAAGCCAGAGGCTGTGGATTTGTTCCAGATTAAGATACATCAGGTTTCACCAGCCAAGACTCCCTGAAAGGTCTCCGATGACACCATGGCCCAGATAATCTAACATCCAGAGTGGTTTCAAGGCAACTGGCTCATACAATACAGCCTCACGGACTACCCCATAGGCCTAAAATTTTCTTTGTGTCCCCATAATATACAGTGCCCCCCTCCAGCAGGAGGTGGTAAGAGATGCTACGCCCAAATTCCCAAATATACCAAGCTGGCTTTAAAGGTGGAATTGGCTCACTCCCCCTCTAAACCCAGACATATTTAAAAAAAAATGGTTGAGATTCTTCTGTCCCAAATCAAAAGAGCCCTCTGGTATGGGACAGAAAAAAAACTAATATTTTTTATTTAAAACAGGTTGATTATAAATGCAATCTCTTTCTAAAAAAGAAAAGGGGATATCATATAGATATGTAGGATATAGAGATGATAAGATAAAAGGGTAGATTAATGAACCTACTTTTAAAGAACAACTTGTTTAAAATGTTTTACATTGGTATAGATTTTAGTTTATGTTTAAAATGTTTTACATTAGTATAAATTTTAGTTTATTGATACAAACTTGAAGTTAATTTTGTTATACTGTATATATATATATATATATATATATATATATATATATATATATTTCTATTCTTGTTTGAGGTATTATGTTTATGTAACTCATTTAAAATTGTAATGGATAATTAAGAAATAGATTAATAATTAGTCATCTATGATAATCATATTTATAGCCATGTTAGTTAAGTTCTAGGTATACATAGATATATTTCAGATAGATAGGTAGTCTTTAAACACTTCAAAGACCTACAGAATATGGCATTTAAAATGTTTTAAAAATTTAGACATTCTGGACAGTGAGGCATGTCTGCTCTTGACAGCACTGGATTTACTTCAGAGAAGAGGATGGGTGTCGAAGACACTCCATATGGAGTTTATCTTCACCTTGGCAAAAATAGCCATTTGGGCAACAAACTGTTCTTGCCTGGACTGCTTGATCAACTGGACATGCAGGACCCATAGGAAGGTAACCACTGAACTTTGCTTGATAAAATGGTCCTTCAGGTTCCTGCTTCATAGAGGAAACTGCCAGACATTCTAGAGGACACAAAGAAAAGTGAATGAGAGACTCTAGGCCTGTGGGCTGAAGACAAATGCCCCAACTTTACAAGAGAACTTTGGATAACTGACCAGGCTGTCAACTGTATCTGTCTACCCTGCAAGACTCCCGAAAGTTGCTTGCATCCTTCTCCCATTTCTCAGGTAACATTATATCCTTCTGAGGTCTTTGATGTGGTTAAAGACTAGATACTTACAATTCCTTAGTTATGATAAAAGATAAGTTAGATATAAAACCTTAAACTCACAAATATAAGATAGAGAGGATATCTTCTTTAATATTGTAACTGTAATTCTTGCTTGATAATTGTTTTGTTATATGTAATTTTACCATGTTAAAGTTAAAAGCTTCCTTTTTAAAAAAAGAAGAAAAGGGGAAGTGCTGTGGATATCACTCTATATAAATAAAACACTGATGGCCAGTGACCAGACAGGAAGTATAGGTGGGACAAGGAGAGAGGAGAATTGGGGAGATAGGAAGAAGGAGGGAGAGACACTGCAGCCCAGGACAGGACAGGCAACATGTAAAGACGCTGGTAAGCCACCAGCCACGTGGCAAGGTATAGATTTATAGAAATGGGTTAATTTAAGGTATAAGAACAGTTAGCAAGAAGCCTGCCACGGCCATACAGTTTGTAAGCAGTATAAGTCTCTGTGTTTACTTGGTTGGGTCTGAGCGGCTATGGGACTGGCGGGTGACAAAGATTTGTCCTGACTGTGGGCAAAGCAGGAAAACTCTAGCTACAAGAATTAATACATAAAAGAGTAAAAAGAGTGAAAATGGAAATGATACAGCATGGTAGTTGTAGACCAGTATGGGTTACATACCTGTAACTCCAGTATTTCAAGGTAGGAAGAATTTCCCTATCCTGTGATCTATATAATGAGTTCTGGGCAGGAATATTTATAGACACATACAGAATGGATAGTAAAATGGTGCTGCATGGGATAAGGCAAGTATGCAAAGAGTAACCAAGTTTTTGGGAAAATAGATAAGAAGCAAATGGGTTGTTGATTAGCTTTGACATGAGAGACAGAATAAAGGACATATCTCCTAATAGACTACTGATCTGGAGCAGATTGTAAAATTCAGACTCCTAAAGCCCTACCCTATGCCTGTTCGAGTTGGGGTGCCCTGTAACACTTGACTGATACAAGAATATTTAGTGCCGGGCCGTGGTGGCGCACGCCTTTAATCCCAGCACGCAGGAGGCAGGGCCAGGTGGATCTCTGTGAGTTCGAGGCCAGCCTGGTCTACAGAGCAAGATCCAGGAAAGGCGCAAAGCTACACAGAGAAACCCTGTCTCGAAAAACCAAAAAAAAAAAAAAAAAAAAAAAAAAAAAAGAAGAAGAATATTCAGTGAGTTAAAGTAAAGGTGGAGTCACACAAAAAGTGCAAGTTTGGGGGTTGATGGTAAGCCCGAATTGGTCTTGTATGTAGCCTGCTAAGACTCCAAAGAAGGGAATCAGGTTGGTCAGTCAAGGCATTTCTTAGGAGAATTTCTATACAATGCTAGCTCCAGTGTGTTTTTACTATGGACAGAGGAGCAGGAGTACTCTGCCCGTGTCTGTGCACATATCTAGTGCTCTGGATATAGAGACGTTAGTTTTTATTAAAATATAATCATATATTTTTCTCCCTTTCCTTTTCTCCTTCCAACTCCTCTCATGCCCCCTCCATAACTGATTATTTTATTTTGGCTTATGAAATAATTAACTTCTTTAGAATGTTTGATGCATATATGTCCATATATTTTGTCCTTAGTTATTCCCCTTCTCTATCTTTCCTGACTACTCTTGATGGTTCTCATGCTTCTCCCAAAGTCTCCCCACTTCTAGCTTCATGTCATATGCATTCCATTATCCTCTGTTTTCCCCTTTCATTAAGAATTAACTCCCCTTATGATAGATACTCTTTCTGGTTTCATAACTTATACACACATAATTTAAATATGTCTGCTTATGAGAGAAAACATGTGCTATCTGGTTATGAAGTTTATCTGAAGGTTTGAAAAACTTGACCTAGTAATGGGACTAGTTTTGTCCAGTGTTTTAGATAACTTAAATACCTGGAACTGGGTGGGAAGTTTAAGGCCTCAGGTCATTTTGACCTACATAATTGGTTCTAGAAAAGGGTGTTTTGACAAAACGAATGAATAGGCCTGTAGAGTAAGGTACACAACTGACTGGTCATGAACAGTCAATGCATCTATAGTTCTCAAGACAGGAGAGAAAGTGAGCAATTGTGTGTTAGGGACAGTCAGTAACGTCTCTTTGGAATGGTGAAGTTGTACAAGTTCTATAGTGACCAACATAAAGATTAATAAAATGACTGTAAAAAATAAGAAGAAAAGAAATAGATTAAATATAGGTAATGACATTATAAGAAGATAAATGACATCATAAACATTTTATGTAGAAAATGTCTAGGAAATCAGGGACTGTAGTCTTCTATTTCAAATACAATTTATTTTAACAGCAGCGTCTTCAATAAAACTTCACCCTGATGATTTATGGAGAGTGTTGTTTCTGTGGTTTACCCTTTTTTTGTTTTCTTGGAAAATGAGGAATTTGTTACACTATGTAGAAAAATAGTTTCTCAGGTAGAGGATCTACATTGTAAAATAACAACCCTTCATAGAAGATCACATCAAAGTTATTATTGATTCCCCTAATAATAAAACAACTACTCACTTAAGTGTTGTGGCCCACTTACCCATTATGCTACAAATAATGATATATTTTAAAATATTATTTAATTTTTGAGATAATATACACAGTAAGAAATATATTCTAAACTGATACCACTAAAATTTACATGACATATCAAAGTCCCACAAATAGAAAAGTTGTGATTTCATTTAATACCCTCTTAATTTCTGTAATATTTGATTTAACTTAATTACCTGGACTTTTAAAAATAAACTTTAAATTTTTTTAAATTAAATTCAAAATTCAAACTTTATTCCATGGGATTTTGTTTTCAAATGTCCCACATCTTTTGGCATGGAGATTTTTGATATTTTACCTTTCAGAAACCATCTCAGTAACTTGGTTATTTTCCTCTAGCTGAGAGGTTCAGAATCTAGGCAAATACAGAATTTATGAGGGACACTTTTTAAAATATATGATATTTTATTAAGTCTTTGAGAAACTCATGTGTGCATCATTTATCAGGCACTCCTCTCCTTAACCTCTCCAAGATCCACCCACACTCTCCCAATACCCCTTTCAATTTCTTCTCCACATCCTTATAGAAAACAGACTTTTCCTTGTAAAACTGTCAGTAGTTTCTCAGCTAGAATGTGGGCTTGTGAAGTGTTGTTCTCTCTACATGTTGACTGGCTTGATCATTTGCAGGACTTAAGCAGCAAACCAGAGACGGTATGATTTCAGGATTACAGATTTTCTATCATGTCAGGAAGACATTCACCCTGATTTCCCTAAATCTCTGGTACATATAGTCTTCCAACCCCTCTGATGGCCCCTGAGCCTTGAAAGTGTATTAGATAGATTTCTAACTTATGGCTATGGAGGAGAACATTTTATACTTTTTCACTCTAATCTCATGTGACAGAAGGGCAGAAGAAGAGAGATAAATTTTTTGAGCTTTTCTTCTCCCTCTCCTCCTCCTTCTTTTTTGAATAATGAGATACTAAAAATATCCAGGAGGATTCTGTTTCCATAGACCAGTCATTCTCAAAGATACCATTTTTTGGTAAACGAAGTCAAAGTAAAAGTTTTTAAGATAAAGTCTTTGTGGAGGGCACAAACATTGAGGCCATTGTGTTCAGTTCAGAACACATTTGAAATTGTCTCTTTGTATCTGACACAGATTATACCAAAGAAGAGACCATGAAGCAATGGAGTTCTCATAAGTCTTAGGAGCCAAGTTAGATGTTGTACTGTACAAAACTGGACTTTTCAACATTAATTGTTCTTAACAATTTAAAAGCATAGTCATTGAAAGACAACCAGTAACTGTAATTAATGTATAATTTTATTCCTTATATAAACCAACAATCACAGGCAAATAGATTCGTGAAACAAAGGAAGCTGACGGTTTTCATGAGGTCAAGTCAGGATTGCATTAAAACAATAGAAAGTGAACTTGGTACTGAAACTATTTGTTGTTAATGACCACTGTTTGCCAAAGGGTTTGTTACCTCAATTGTAGGTTGGTAATAAACTCTTTTATGATACACATTATATTGTATTGGGAAGTTTAAACTCCTTGATATAACCGTGCTAAGAATAACTAGTAATATTATTTCTTTACCATTTCCTGAAGGAGGAGATGGAAATTTTTGCTTCCTCATTTTCTACATGAGAGAACATCTGTAATTCTCATATTGGCATAATGCATTACTGAGAAAATGACATTTGAGATTTAATTAGGATCATATTGTGTTTGTTAGTGTCAAATTCCCACCATATTAAATCATTGCTTTGCATTGAGTTTGGAAAGCACAAGAAGCTTAGTTGAGCCAACAAGTGTTTTATGCATGTGCTGCCTGTAGTATTGGATGATAGAACTAACTGTTCTATACATGTTTCTATACATGATAAAATGAACTTTCAAAATAAAAGCAAAGCAAAGGCTCTAGAAATCAAGTCATTTAAAAATGGAAAGGGGGAATTCTGTGAAATAAAAGGGTATTTGTAAATGGGGCATCCATATTCATTATTCCTGGAAGAAACTACTTCATAGCTGACAGTTTGGTAAGTAAAAATAGGAAAAGACAAAATGTCATAGAGGAGCTGCTGGGTGCTGCCAGAAGCTGTTATATTTATTGATGACCTGCCACCTGTCAGTGGTGGCCATATATTTGATTAAATTTATGGTGTAATGAATTGCTGACCTTAAAACCTTGGTTTTGTAGCATAAGTTATAGATGACAGTAAAGTCATGGGAAAACAGAGGAAATGTTACAGTCACATGCATGAAGATATGTTCAACAGATCATCAGGGATCCACTAAGTGACCTGGGAAGAGGAACTGTGACTGTGAGCTCACCAACCTGACACACCATGGAAGAGCATCTGGCTAGGAAAAGTTGATTGCATTATCAACCACATATGGTGGGAAATACATTACTTATGGTCATTGATTTGATTGTACTTCACACTCTGATTTTACCTGTGGCACACTTGGCCTTCTGGCCTTTGTGTGAGTCAAGATAGACAAAGAGAATGAGAAGCAAAAAAGGCAAGGACATTTGACAGTTACCCTGATGGTCACTGGGCAAGGACTGTTCACCAGATGTACATAGAAGCCAGCACAGTGGTAAAAGATATTCCTAAAGTGAAAGATCTTTTTAATTTTTTTTTTACATTGAAAATAATTTCTTTTATTTTTTGACATCATCATTTAATTACACACTGACTCATTTCCTTTTCTTCCTCTAAACCCTTCCATATACCCTTATAATTTTTTTCATATCCATGGCTTCATTTTTTATTAATTCTTATTACATACACAACTCTCTCTCTCTCTCTCTCTCTCTCTCTCTCTCTCTCTCTCTCTCTCTCTCTCTCTCTCTCTCTCTCTCTCTGTGTGTGTGTGTGTTCCTAAGAGAAAGAAATAGTTTTCCCTAGGGAAGACTATTCATTATCCAGGACCAACTCATTATTCAATACCAAATGGAAATTCCTAAAAACATACATATAACATTACATAGACAGAGAAGGTTGTATTTGTGTGTTTAAGAAAGAGCTTTTACTTCTATCCCACCTACAATGAAATGGATGGTAAGTATATACCAGTCTACCCAATTAGTCAAGGAATTAAAGCTCCTGGGACTGAAGGGATGCTTGTAGCCAGACATCTTGGAAGGATAGCTGCAGTTTCTATTTCTAAATATACAAAATGAAAATAGGTATATGCACATGTATAAAGACACACACACAAGCACACACACAAGCACACACCCATGCACATTTAATGCTGCTGGTAGCATAGGGCTGATTCTTGTGAAAAGAGTTGTTTTTCATACCCATTTCATATTTTCTTTAAGACACTCATTAGTGTGGAGTTGCTGTTTTATGATGCTCCAGTGTACTGAGTTGCTTTAAGCTAGCATACAAAGACAGAAAGACAGGACCAGAAGTCAAGAAACTCACTTCCAATTCCACTGAATCTGTCCTTTGTGTGATTTTAACTGTCAGGAAAACAACATTAACTGCAACAGATTCAATTAAATGAGAATTTAAATATTGATTAAACCAGTAACTTCTGCTTTTACATTCACTATTTATTGTAACTTGTCTACAGTATGCTACAGAGTTATAATAGTAGTTACACTGAATAATTTAGAACTATCTGGGTTTGAGTATTCATTGTCCAGATGTCTGATCTTTCTTTGCTAGTTGCCATTCATGGTAAAATGTAATGAAATGATGTTTCAAATGCTATATTGACATATATAATTCTTTAAAAAATGTTTCCAATTAATATCAAATAACATCATCAGGGAAATTTTGTGAGGTCTCTTCCTGTACAAACAACTATTGACTTTTGGAGAAAATAAGTATTAACTTCTTCCAGGGATTAATCCTCTCATTGGTGGTTGTCCAATGCAAAGTGGTCAGCCATGACACAGTATAGATAAAAACAACCAAAATGGGATCCCTGAGTTATGTGTATGTGTTTGTGCAGGCACAGATGCAAATACATACATACATATATACATATGTATGTTACACACACACACACACACACACACACACACACACACACACAAACATATGCCTTCTTATTGACATGTAATTCTTTGCTCACTGCTACATGTTAATAGAATAAAAGAACAAGGAACTTAAAGGATGGAGAAGTTAACCTTCATTTCTGCAGATAGTCCTAGTGAACTTGTGAGGATTTATGATACACTACAGAATAATATTGCCTGAAAAAGACATGTCAAAAATACTGAAGTAGCCAGAAGACAGATCAGAATCAATCTAAATGACAAATAATAAAAGCAGAAACAAAATAATAAATATGTTTTCTAAACAGTGCCATAACATAGTGGAGAGCAGTTGTTTACAAGCTGTGATTTATGAATCAGTCCTCAATACTATAGTAAACAGACAAGTAAATACATAAATAATAAAATAATTAATAATTATGGAAAACAAAAATGAAAAAGATGGAGTAAATATTTGACTAATTGCATATTTTATATACTTTAGGTGTTAATATATTCTTACTATTAAATGTTTGAAATAATTAAAGGATATTTTGTGATCATAAAATATCCACGAGACACAACTTCTGGTATTGGTATATAAACTTCATTGAATTTGGGAATGCATAATATTTATAAAAATAACTTGGTCCTTATTGATGTACAATGATATTAGACATAATATACAATACAATATTTAAATGATGTATTAATTGCTAAAAATTGAATGCTGATTTTCCTTGATATATATTTATATATCAATGTATATTTTCAGTTAAAAAGTATTGAAACTATCCATTCTTCGGTTAAAGGAAATCTAGGGTGTTTCCAGGTTCTGGCTATTATGAATAATGCTGCTATGAACATAGTTCAGTAAATTTCCTTGTGGTATGGTTGAGCATCTTTTGGATATATGCCCAGGAATGGTATTGCTGGGTCTTGAGGTGGTTTGATTCCCAATTTTCTAAGATACCACCATACTGATTTCCTGAGTGGCTGTACAAGATTGCATTCCCACCAGCAGTGGAGGAATGTTTCTCTTTCTCCACATCCTTTCCAATATAAGTTGCCATCATTGTTTTTGATCTTAGCCATGCTAACAGGTGTATAACTCCAGAAACTCACAAGATTGTCCCCGGCTAAGACTCAGCAGTGGTGGAACGGGTTCTTGAACCAGCCTTCCCCTGCACTCAGATTGGTTTCTACCCTATTTGTCATCATACAACCTACATCCAGTGACTGATAGAAGCAGATGCAGAGACTCACAGCCAAGCACTTTGCCAAGATCCTGGAGTTCAGTTAAGGAGCAAGGAGGGTCAGGATCATGATGGGAAAAACCACAGAAATAGCTGACCCAAGCTAGTGGGGGATCATGAACTCTGGACTGACAGCTAGGGAGCCTGCCTGGACCAGCACTAGGCCTTCTGAATGTTGCTGAAAGTTGTGTGGCTGGATGTGTTTATGGGTCCCCTGGCAATGGGAACAGGACTTATCCCAGTTACATGAACTGGCTTTTGCTTTTTAGAGCCCATTCCCTATGGTGAGATACCTTACTCAGCCTTGATGCAGATAGGAGGATCTAGGTCCGGCCACAGCTTGGTATGCCAGACTGTTTTGAGTACCCAAGGGAGGCCTTACCCTCTATGAGGAGGGGATGAGGGTGGGATGTGGGAGGTAAGGGTGAGTGGGAGAAGGAGGGGGTGAACAGGGGTTGGGATGTAAAAGGAAAAAAAATTAAATAAAAAAATTTAAAAAAACTTATAAAAAAAAGTACTGAAATTAGATATGGTGGCACACGTCTTAAATTTTAGCATTTGAGAGGTAGAAGCTAGTAGCTCTCTCTGAGTTTCAGTCCAGTCAGGGATACATAGTGAAAACTAATCTCAAACAAATGAACAGAAGTGAGAAATAATAAATAACCAAGCATGTCTCCACAGGCCTATAATCCTAGCTACTTGGGACAGAAGCAGGAAGATTATAAATCAAGTATGGCTTGGACAATTTACCAGGATCATGTTTCAAATTAAAAATAAATAAATAAATAAAAAGTGGGTTAGGAATAAAGTTCAGTATAATAGTACTTTTCTTAACACATATAAGACCCACAACGTGCAATCTTCAGTATTAGAAAATGAGTAAATATTGAGTAGTAAATATTTTCTTTAAAATATTCTGCCTTGAGAATTGATTATTTCAATACAAACATTAAGAGTTTTAATTTACTGATTTGTTTAGCTTTCACCTTTAAGCACTGTGAATTGTATGTCTTTTAATTGTATTTGTAGGCCATTAAATTAGCCTGTCTTTCTTTAAGGGTTGCTGGCAGAAAACACAGGGTTCTTAGGTCAGGTGGCAACTTATCACTCATAGCACTAATAGTAATTCTGCAAGCCTGCTCCTGTAGGGTGATGACACTAGGTATGGACAATCTTAATGTACCCGTGAGATATGAAATGAAATACAGTTATGAATGAGCCTGGGAACCCAAAATGCGTGACTCCAATCACATCTTCTGATTTACTCCTCTTCTGAAAGAAATGTTAATTGTATCCTATTTGAAAGGAAACATCCCCAATTGTTGCTTCAGATGAAGATATTATCTATGTTTGCTGTGAAAATATACTGCAGATTGTGCAGAATGGATGCCCATTTGTGTCCTGCTTAGAGGTCATACAGAAGTGTAAGAGAACCATGAAAAACAGTCTCAAAATTAGACCTATCTCTCATTTGACATATTCTTGCTTTCAGGCAAATATCTCAATAATATCTCACTCCCATGGTTTTAATTAAATTAACTTGCAGAGTCTGGAACCATGTACCTCTGAATGCCTCATGTTACTCTTTTCCTTTCTTTTTTTTTAAATTAAGATGTTTTTAATTCATGTTTATTATTTACACTTTACTCTTGAGTAGAACTACTGTTAGCAGGGATCTGAACAAGAGTGATGTCAAAACGATACAAGTATCTCTATTGTGCCAGCTCTAATTCTCTATCTGCAGTCCTTTTATTCTTGAATCTGGTAAGGAAACCAATCCTCTACCACCACCAAAGGAATTAGATTATATTATGGTGAGAAGGAGGAAGGGAGAGAGGAATGAAGAAAAGGGGGGATATAATGAGAGAGAAAGATCTGTCTAACTTTCTTGTTTACTTTTAGGTGTGTCTCTTGGCTGACCTAGGAAGCCAATTAAAATAAAACATTAAGTGAATGATGTTTTGCATATGATCTTATGGTTTTTTTATACTTTTTTTCAAATGAGCAATATGTTTAGAAAGGAGTTGCAAGATCAATAGATACTAAGTCTGCAGTAGTAAATTCTTTGAGTATCATTAAGAGATTAGCTTTTCTCCCTTAAGATGCTACTTTTCAGGATAGTTTATCAGAGCAACAGGAAAACAAATTATGACATTGTGTAGTGTGTCCCTCTCTGTGTATGTAGAAGTGCACAAAAATATTACTACAAATGAATGTTACACAAGCTTTAATTACCAATTGCTTTTGTTCACTCTCAAAAGTTAAGAAAGACATATTAAATGATTCTCTTGGAAGACAGCTTCTTGTTGCTTTTTTATGTTTTTTTAAAGAAATTTTCTATTCATTTTATATACCCACCACAGATCCTCCTTCCCTCCCTCTTCCCACCCCTAGCCTTCTCACCCTAACACACACCCCATTCCCACCTCCTCCAAAGCAAGGCCTCCCTCCCATGGGGAGTCAGAAGAGCCTGATACACTCAGTTGAGGCAGATCTAAGCCCCTCCTCCTGCACCAAAGCTCTGTTAGGTGTCCCACCATAGACAGTGGGCTCCAAAAAGCCTGCTCATGCACCAGGGATGGATCCTGATCCCACTGTCAGGGGACCCCTTAAGCAGATCAAACTACATAACTGTCTTGCCTATGCAGAGGGCCTAATCCAGTCCCATGGAGGCTCTACAGCTATTGGTCCACAGTTCATGAGTTCCCACTAGTTTGGTTTGGTTGTCTCTGTATATTTCCCCGTTATGATTTTGATGCCCCTTGCTCACAGAATCCCTCTTCACTCACTTCGACTGGAATCCTGGCACTTGGCCTGGTGCTTAGTTGTGGATATCTGGTTGAAGGCTCTAGACCCATCAATACCACTCTTGGGCATATACTCAATCATACCACATGGACACATGTTCATCTGTGTTCATAGCAGCATTATTTGTAATAGCCAGAAACTGGAAACAACCTAGATGCCTGTGAACTGAAGAATGGATAAAGCAAATGTTGCACATATACACAATGGAGTAATACTCAGCAGTAAAAAACAATGGCATCATGAAATTTGCACACAAATGGATGGAACTATAAAATATTACCCTGAGTGAAGTAACCCAGACTCAGAAAGACAAACATGGTATGTACCCACTCATCAGGGGATACTAGATGAAAAACAAAGGATAACTAGACTACAACCCACAGCTCCAGAGAAGCTAGCTAACAAGGAGAACCCTGAGAGGGACGCATGAATCACACTGGGAAGGGGAAATAGATGAGAGCTCCTGAGTAAACTTGGGGTGGGTGTGACAATGGAGGGTAGGGGATGGGGGATGAGAACAGAAGGAAATGTGATGATCAAGGTGGAACAGGGATGGAGTGGGAGAGTAAGGAAAGAGAAACCATGATAGAGGGAGGCATCATGGGGATAGGGAGAAACCAGGAGCTAGGGAAGTTCCCAGGAATCCACAAGGATGACTCCAGCTTATACTGCTAGCAATAGTGCAGAGGGTGCCGGATCTGGCTTACCTGGGTAAGTAATCAGATTGGTGAGCATCTTGTTGCCTCTTAACCTAAAGCATTAGCTATGCTGTATTCTGACCTCACAAAAATGAAGCCTGGCAAGAAGTTTCTAAATAAATACAATGGGCCAGGGTTAGCCTGGATAACTGCTAGGGCCTGGGTGATGATGAGGAATATTTCAGCCTAAGTTAAAGTCAAATTTCATACCATGATTCCTAAATTGATAACTTCCATTGTAAGTATAACTGCCTGCACAGCACAGTGCATGTAAGTCACCTTTCCTAGGAATCACTGAACACTTCTTTTGTGTAAGTGCTCCTCAGATACTTAGTCTTATGTTATCTACTCCTGCCATTACTTGAACATTTGAAGGTTTCCTATTAACTTACTAAGAAACAAGTTGCTATATTTTAAGAAAATAGGCAAATTGGTATTTGGTTCTACATAGAAAGGGCAGTCACATATTAGTATAAAGGACGGTTCACATATTATTCCTAGAAAGAAAGTATTGCTCACACTCAATGAGCTACAAATGTGGGTAGGTGGGGTAATGAAGCCACTATATCAACAGCTGACAAGGCTCCAGTATGGCTTGTTGGGTATCTGATGGGGCTATATTGGATTTTCAGTTTAGTTTTAATGATTAGTTGTATTCCTTAACTTTTAAATGATTTCTGGAGAGTAGTCAATCATATCTGTACTTTTCTTGTGTGATATTTGGTAACATCATTAACATTTATTATAGGTATTGAAAAGATATAAAGGAAGAAGTACAAAACTAGGACCATCTCTTCCACTTGCTAGATAACTTCCAGTACCAACAAAGAGTCTGGTGATAAAATCACACTTAGAACTGACTGATGAAGGATGGCAGATGCAACAAACACGAATAAATTTACACTAGTTTAGGGAAAGACCCACCAGCATATTTGACTCCAAGCACCATTCTACTGTGTGATACCTTTGATCCCTTAAGCATATTGCTGCCCTAACCCCCAATCAATCATGAAAGCACTCGTATCCATCTCATTAGCAACAGCCTGACCTGTTTTCTAGTCATCCTTCCTTGCACTCAATCCCTTCATCCAGGTGGGTCAGGTGAACCTGAAATATGGCCATTTTTATAAGATGAATTATATCTATACTGATTCATATACACTACTGTAGGGTGTCTTAAACCAGTACAGACTCATTTAAATAGTCTCTATCTTTATATTCCAGGACCATATCACTCAAACAAGTTAGTTGATGGCTGAAATAGACTTACCTGTGAATCCCTGGGCTTGCTTTTGGTTGTATTGCTACCTGTAGTAACAGTTGGGATTATAAATATATGTAAAGGGGCAACGCTAGGACACTGAGAAATTTTCAAAATGTCTGTTAAAAAACATCATATCTTTTAACTTGATTGCTACCTAGTAAGTGGGATAGAGGAGAAGGGCCTTGGGCATCTGTTGGCTAATCTGACTTGCTAAAATAAAATGTATGAACCATAAGGGGGAAAGTGATGCTGAGTCTGGAATATTTTGAGAAAAAACTTAAGTCCCTATTTCTCTGCTAAGCCAGGTATCAGTGAACAGGAATAGGGAAGGTTCATTGAAGAACTTCATTATTGGTTCACTGTTGTGTGTGTTTTTAAGAAGCATCCCTCTGTGAAATGTTCAGTGAAAAGCCAAACAAAGGCACAGATACTATTCTATATACCACAAGTTTGATTGTAACTAGTTGATCAACCTGAAATTGATCATATCTTAACTTACAAAACTAGAGTAGTTGTAGTTTTGAACGTGTTCTGCTATAAAAGAAAAAATGCAAAGAAAAAGTTAAACATGTGAGAAGTACCTTAGTAGAGGGGATTAAAGTGAAAGGGAGAAACAACATTATTGGAACAACTCTTCTGTAGCAAAAGGAGAAGTGTTTAAAAGCTGAGATGGAAGAATTTCTCAGCCGTTTGTGTTTTTAAATTGACCTTTGCCAAATGGAAGTTGAACTTTGTCTTACATCATGATAGAAGTCGTTTTACAGCTTCAGAAAGCTGCTCACAGAAGTTAGATTCCCAACTTTCCAAAAAGATGAAGAGGCAGAAATCTATTTTCCTAAATTGTTACATATTGAGGGTCTGACTCACATGTCTTTGAAAAGAAGTTCTGGGTTAGAAAACTGGTGTGAGGGTTTTCAAAAAAAGAGAAACTCAATCTCAAGGGGCAGATAAAAATGACAATACTAAGTTTCTAAAGCAAGTGATTTAAGAAGATAGACAGGAAGAACTCCTTTGATGAATATATTTGGGTTCAATTACGATCAATGTGAGAAGAGAACCTGTGTAGGCAGGTACAACCCTGTTTTGAGATCAATCAGGCCTTGATCAGTGGTGAGGACCACACATGACCTTAGGATTAGTAAAAAATTTGATACAAGTCACTCTGTCAGAAGGGGCAAAGGCCCTTATCTGAATCTGTATGTCTTCCTGGCAAGTGATATTAATTCATCAATTCTAGCAGGGGTGCCAACTCAAGCAATTCAACAATATTCTCTGCAGAAGAAAAGTAGAGTTTATTCCTTTGTGTCAGGTCCAAGAGGGAGCAATATTTCCATGTTGTGTATGCAGGTATATTTGTGTAGCCATATTCCCAGTCTGAAGGGTGCTTCATCTGTTGCTTGATTCTTAGAGGTCTCATGAAGAAAAACAGCAATTCTGTGAACACTTATAGGCAGGTCAAGACCATTCTATCAAAAGTGATTTGTTTCAGTTATTTCTGGTTGAAAGAACTCTTTGTTCTGTCAAGCAGTAATTTTTAGGTAGAAGACTGAAGAGCTGCACCATTACCAATAGCGTAAGAAGTAGAGAAGACATAAAAAAATGCATTGAAGTGATAGGAAATGGACTATGATAGGAAAAAACCTTAAGTGACAACACCTGACAGAATAAATATGTCTACAGTCCATGAAGAAAAGCATAGCATAGGTGAAGCTGTATGTTAATCTCAGTTGAAAGGTCAAGAGAATGGTCAAGGGATTTAGAGGAATCCATCAAGTCACTGTCTTTGCTTCAATGAGCAGAACAGGACACAATGTTATCTCAGAGTAGATTCTCATTTTTCCTCTTGCTCTCCCTCTCCTCCCTCTCTCTCTCTCTCTCTCTCTCTCTCTCTCTCTCTCTCTCTCTCTCTCTCTCTCTCTCTCTCACACACACACACACACACACACACACACACACACACACACACAGATTGGCCTTGAACTCACAGAGATCTGCCTGGCTCTACCTCCTGAGTTCTGGATTAAAAGCACTGCCTGGCCTTCTCCTTTCTTTTTTATCCTTTCCCCTTTCCCTCCCTGATCATCATATTCCCCTTTCTTTCCTTCTTTCCTTCCTTCATCTTATTCTTGCTTCCCTACTCTCCTTTACAACTCCTATGTACTACCAGCTGGCTCTATTCTACTTGGCCAGTTAACAGCTGAATCATGTCACTCATTTAGTTCAACTTGATCCATACTATGGCATGGTCAGATAATTAATCTAGTCCTAGATCAGGATGACAGTTTTCCCAAGCATGCTCATAGCTTTATTAGAAAATGAGCTTATCTGGTGGCTCTGTCTTAGAACAAAGAAGTCCAAATCTCTAAGATGCTACTCTGCATTGAGATTGAATCCATTATAGCGAAGTTCTAGTCACCAAATGATCAACCTTTTCACAAGTACTTCAGGAAATGTTGAGCTATGAATGTAAAGCGTGCTGTGGTACACTGGACAACATATCTTTTCTTTCAGCCCTTTGGTTCATACTTCTGCTACATACTTATTAGTATCCTAATTATTAAAATATAACATAGCCAGAGGAGGCAAATGGTGTATGTCTCTAATGCCAAGTCTAATTAAATACTGAATCTTGTTTTTAGTGATTGTGTTTCCAGGAACAGTTTTCCCTTTGCTATAGGGAATTTCTAGCCATGAATCTGACTCTGTGGTTCTAAGAAGCTATTTTTGTCCATTGGGTCTTGCTTATTTGTTGAGATCTATCATCTAGTTCTCCTGGAAGACTTTTGGTAATGCTACAACCATGAACTGTCAATCAGCATGGTACCACCTGTATAGCTAAGGTTCAGGGTACCTGACTGTAGAATACTATCACTAACTTTTGACTGTATTACACTAGAAATTCCCTGCATTTAACTTTTGACAATAGGGAAGATTCCCACAGAGTACTTGTGCCATTGGGAAGTGCACATATAAGACATGCAAGTCAAATCAATGATGTGTTTACATTTAGATAACGAATGAACTCAGTTATATCTAAGGCCTTATTTTATCTTCTTGCTTCCACTAAAAAGTCAACAAAATGCATTTTTTAAGTTAGGTATCTCCTATTCTCATCATTTGGGTGGTGATTAGGATATTTATATATGATACAGCCATAAACACTTGAGTCTCTTGTCCTCTCTGAAATCACACAGTGTATCTAATTGATATTTAAGACAACTAGCTCTCCTTAAGAACAGAGAGATTATAGCCTCACCTCTAATCATCCTTTGAGTTAATATTGAAGTAGAGGATAAAGGATACTTGTAGTAGAAGTTAACCAAGAAGGAAAAAGGGACACTAGATACAGGGCATGTTTGAGTCATTCTTGCAACTACTTACCTGCAAATCATACTTCTATCTGCTCTTTATCTATAAAAAAAACTTTCTATTGTATGGAAAGGTTTTCATTGGTGATCTCATTTATTTCAGATTAGAGGACTACTTGGCCGAGGAGCAAAGATTACATGGTATATGGCTCTGGTCATACTTATTGCCCTATTATCAAAGGAATACCCTGTTTAAAGCCTTCTAGCCCTCAGAAGGAGCAACCAAGGCACCATTTTACCACCTTTCTTTAATACTATCTATCCCTTCTCAGGATGTACAGACAAGTGCTAGAGTGGGAGACTCTTAGTTCTACTTCTCTCACTCTTGCCCAACACTTTCTTAGGCAACTAGACACCAGTTACCAGAACGCCCATTTATCTTCTAGGATGATTGTGGAGCCTGGTCTTCCCTCCCCTAGAAAGCTACAATTTGGCTAGCGTTTCGTCCTCTTTGCTATAAATATCATGAACGGTGAAGCATTTGAAAGTTTACCTATTAACATTTGAGGGAATTAGTTTGCTACGGGATTATGGGAGAATCCCCCCACAAAAGTAGGTTGGAGATGAAAGTGTTTGCAGAGGGGTTCAAATGTACCTGGCAGATGCTTGTGATTATGATGGAATGTGGATAGAAGGAATCCTGATTTTAGAGGACAGGAATCTATTATATTAAATTGTATGATGCTTCATTTTATTCTTGGAATCACGCAGTTCTACCTTCCAAAAATGTCACTATCTGAATGTTTCTGATGAAGTAACAAAGTTAGTTCTACTACATGCAGCCCTGGATTTTGACTTCCCAACCAAGCTGTACTTATAATAAATAGTGTACTGGATTTTTAGAATAACCTTAAAGTGGGAGGTACATGCTTTCATAGTCTTCCTTCTGTCCTTATTTCCAAATAACAGAGAGGATATAACAGACAACTTCTCTCCTATAAACCTCAAGGATTTCCTTTGTTTGCTCAAGATTAGCATAGTTTTCATAATCTGAAATATCTGTCAGGGGCTTTTAATTTTTCATACTTAATTAAATCTTGACCGTCTGCTTAACTTATACTGTTGAATATTAACATTATTATATGCAATTAAACAATTATTATAGATTGATACATGTATATATGTATCATAAATATTTGTATATGTATATTTCATTTTTATCAACTAGGTGAGACAATGTAACTCACCACACAGATTCCATAAATATTCATTGATGACTTTCCTATCTTTTAATCTTCATTGTCTTCTTTTGAGGTAGCAATTGCTTTTGTTTGCATATTTAACTAGCCCTGACTTGATTTGTTTCTGTCTTCATTAATTTATATCTTGAGGTTGGAGTAATTATAACATAAAAGGGAATAGTTATCTACGTTTGAAGCCTGGTTGTTAGCAGGGTGTCTACATTGTACAACTGTGTTAGGAAAGCCTGGGGAATAGCAATAGAATGAAATGATGTCAATTATCTTAGCCTCTCATTATTTTTCAAAGTGGTAATATCAGCATTGCCTTCAGAGAGGAGACACTTTGATCATTTTCCTGGGCTTGGAAGTAGATTCTTAGTGACAGGCTAGCTTGATACAATGCCATCCCATGGCAGGCAAGATGGCTAGCACAAGAGTCAATCAATAACACGAAATAAAGCACAGAAAAAGGGAGAGCTAGTGGCTTCCCCAAGGTGCTATTCAGAAAGCACTTTGGAATGGGACAAAAACCACTTGGGTGTCACCTGTCAATATTTTCCCAACAAGAACTTATCACATTAAAAGATATCTACAAGTTAATGTAAAGCTATATCTTTTATATACAGATGAAGGGTATGAAATTTCCTTTCTATGCACAGTTGAACCAAATACATTTGTGAATTAATCTCTGTTTTCTATTGTCATTTTATTACATCCATGAATGTCTGGTCACTAGTACAAATCACAGGAAGTCTGTTAGACAAAAATACAGTTCAAAAATTTAGTAAAATGTGCTTCCCAGCATGAGGGATACATACAATAACCTTATTAATCCTCATAGTTTATCCAGGTAACAGCAGAAATATGTTAAAATCAATATGACAAAAGTGATTCTTATATTCATTAAAGACATCGTTATAACTATTAGAGTAAATGACAAGAGTTAAAGTGAGATTGAAGCTGTATTTTGAGGGGCCTGATGACCATATTTCTGGGGAAAAGGCCAGAAAAGGGCTTAGCAGGTATTATGAACCATGTCTACAAAGGTAGCTTTTGTGGTGATATTTTATTTGTGCTGAAGTGTGGTGATATTTTATTTGTGATTTAATAAAATTTGCTTGGAGATTAGTGGAAATAACAAGCCATTTTAAGTAAACAAAGAAGTCAGGCAGTGGTAGCACACACCCTTAATCCTATCACTTAGCAGACAGGTTCTCTTTGTGTTCAAAGCCTCACTAGGGAACAAAGCCAAATGTAGTGACATATGCCTTCAATCCCAGTACCAACTATAGAGACCTGGAGGTCTGCATAGACAGACAAAATATGACAGAGCTATGTAGGAAGAGGAAGTGAGTTAGCAGAGCTAAGAAAGCCAATGAGAGGGTGGAACAGCAAGGTAATAAAGGCATGGGTAGACAGAAAATAACACGCATTTGGAAGTTGCAGAGTTGGTGTGGTAAAGTTGGATGGTGGCTTTCCCTATTTCCTTGATATAAGGCTATACCCCTATATTTGGCTCCATGTTTTTATTTAATAAGATCATTTAGAAATTCATCAGTAAGCTTTGGTTAGTTTGTCTGAGAAAAGTGAGAGGCCTCTTACATTCAGGAAAATCAAAATACAGAGACAAACTTCTTAGTATAGTGTGCTCTGCAATAACAGCCGAAAGTCAGTCCCTGAGGTTCTCATTCTCTCTCTACATCAAAATTGCATAATGTTTTAGTATTTTAATATAAGCGTTTCTGCTAACTCACTCTCAGATGTTTTTAATAAGTTGTTTTTGCATTTTTTTTATTTATTTATTTTTTGAATTTAATTTTATTTTATTTTTACAATACTATTCAGTTTTACCTAACAGCCACAGATTCCCTTGTTCTTCCCCTTCCTGTCCCCCTCACCTTCCCCCCCAGCCCACCCCCATTCCCACCTCCTCCAGAGCAAGGCCTCCCCCGAGGACTGAGATCCACCTGATAGACTCAGTCCAGGCAAGTCCAGTCCCCTCCTCCCAGATTGAGCCAAGCGTCCCTGCATAAGTCCCAGGTTTCAAACAGCCAACTCATACACTGAGCCCAGGACTTGGTACCACTGCCTAGATGCCTCCAAAACAGATCAAGCCAATCAACTGTCTCGCCTGATCCAGTTGGGGGCCCCTCAGCCTTTGGTTCATAGTTCATGTGTTTCCATTCATTTGGCTATTTGTCCTTGTGCATTATTCAACCTTGGTTTCAACAATTCTCGCTCATATAAACCCTCTTCTTTCTTGATAATTAGACTCCCAGCGCTCCACCCGGGGCCTAGCCATGGATCTCTGCATCCAGATTCCTCAGTCCTTGGATGGGGTTTCTGGCACAACTATTAGGGTGTTTGGCCATCCCATCACCAGAGTAGGTCAGTCACAGCTGTAATGGCTGAGATCTACATGAACAACCTGGACATGAGTTGGAGCAATGAAGGGCGAGGGTTGAGGGAAAGAGAGCAGGAGATCCCAGCGGGATCAAGAACAGAGAGGGAGAACAAGGAATAGGAGACCATGGTAAATGAAGACCACATGAGAAAAGGAAGAAACAAAGTGCTAAAGAGGCCCACAGAAATCCACAAAGATATCCCCACAAAAGACTTTTTTATTTATAAAATACTGATTTTTTTTTGGCTAGGTTGGAGATACTGATCTCATATATCTTGAATCTAGAAAAACATATTAAGCAACCTCAAAGAGATTATGAATGGCAATAACTGATTATTTTACAGAATTTACAAAAGAACAAAAGTTAGTTATTATGTGAGGATAACAAAAAGATTCCTGTAATTATCTTATTCAGTATTTGTCTTTATTAGATGTCTTGGCAGAAACTAATTTGCCATCCTTTCCATCACGATGTTTTTTTGCTTTTCTCACTAAAAATAGAAAACATAAAATTTCTCTTTTCTAATTTTTTTAAAAGTATTTTTTCAAATGTCAATAATTTCTCTAAATTACAAATCTCATTTTCCTTAAACTGTATTTGTTACCTTAGAACTGATATATTGATACCACCACTAAGAGAGATTCTGTGTCAGTCTGTGCTAGAAGAGAATATGTCTTTTATTGCTTTTCACCACTTAATGCTAAAGCTGTCTAAGACCTTCCTTATAGTCTCTTACAATAGTAGAAGTAACTCATATGTATATCCCTCATTGCACATTTGTGATTGTTTTAAAACCACTCACTCCTGCCTGCATTCTGCAGCTATTTGTTTTCTTCTTCCTGTCTGCTGGATACTTTGATGAGAGCTGGAATGAGAATGAACCTCTTTGGTAACCCTCACAGAGAATTTCTCAACACTTAGAGGAGTTGTGTGACTTAGAATGACTTTGCAATCTCATTACATTGAATATCTGCTAAGAAGAAGAACTTAGCCCTTTATTATCTGACTAAAGCCTATGTGGCCAGGCTTTGAGGGCTAATTTAATTGACTACCCATGTAAGGCACTTTCATAATCAAAGCTATCATTAATGTAAATTTGAACTATGAAACACATCACTACAAAACTTTTAGAGACATGTGGATTATGCATAGTTTACTCTAGCATGTATATTTATAGGTCTGAACACAGGTTAAGTAGTTACATGTACTGTCTCATTTAATATGGAAACAGTATGAGACTATTACTACTGATGACAATAATGACTATTAACTTTTATTTGTTATGTGTTACTGCATTAGAAATTTTGTTACTGTTAATTTATTTAATTTTAACTGAAATTCTGTACTATAAGTACTCTCACTATTCCATCTTAGTCTGTTTGGGCCACTACAACAATATAACCTGTCTATAAGCAGTAGAAATTTATTTCTCATTTCCAAACCTGGGAAACCTAAAGACAGTAATCATAAATTCAGCATCTGCTATGGTGTGTAACGTGGTGCAAGGGTTATGATAGTTCCTCATAGTCCCTTTAATATGAATAATGTTCCAAACATTATGTGGTTCTCCATTAAGACTTGATCACTTCTCAAAGGTCAGGCCTCTTGTCATAATGATGATTAAGTTTTAATAAGTAACTGTGAGGGGTAACAGACAGACTCAGACCCTAACTAACATATAGGAACAGAAAGCAGAAGTAACCCTTTGAAGCCACATGCTTCATAAGTGGTAACAAGAGGATTTTAGCCTAGGCAGACTGGCTCCAAGCACGATCTTCTCCACCTCTGGGCTCTCTAGATCCCTACATATGCACTAATCATAACTTTCATTTCACAGACAAATGAAAAGCAAGAAGAACATTTGAATAACACATAGACGATTATAATACTTGTAAATTCAGGAACTCCAAATTGCAATCTGATTAGTTTGGACTCTGAATTGGAAAATACTTTGGTGTATCTATCAAAAAAAGGGAAACAATTAAGCAAAACCCATAAGGCACTATGAAAGCACTCATTAATAGAGGCAGAAAGTTTATCTATCTTCTCTCACTTGCAAAGCATCTCAATTATGGCCACTGCCTGGGAAGTGGGAAGTGGGAAGATAAAGCCTCCATGTCCAACTCTTCTGAAAGGACAACTTCTCCACACTTGGTTCTCAAAAACTGTTCTTAAAATAAGCCAAATCATTGGGTACAAGTCCCCCCTTCATTCCTAGAATGACATTTATTTAATTTACATGAATTTACTTTATAATTTAAATGAGAAATTGGGCTGAAATGGGGGTCATTAATTTTTCAACGTATTCTCAGTTCACTATTTCTAAAGTTAAATTACAAATAAAATTTGTAATTTTGAGAGTTTTAGTTGCTTTGGGGAAGGCATCATGATGTCACAGATGAAAGAACCCAATTATCTTGTGTTATGTAAAACTGTCACAAATGTCTACCATAGGAAGGTACATTTAAAGTCCTAAGGAATGGAGTTTCCTTGGCAACAGTTTTAAGACAGATAAAATAAATAAATTAAATACACATGAAGTCCAGGCCCTGATTTTCATGTTGCTTTCTGCTGTACCCAACACAGGAATCTGTTCAAGGTTATTCTTCCTCAGCAGTGGGAAATGGGGTTTGCAGCTCTGGCCCCCTGTTCTCCAGCCTGCTGTTCTGCTAGCCCAGTTGCAGTGTCTTCCAGCTGTTCATCTGTTAGCCTGGTCCCCGAGAACTGTTAGAGGTCCCGATGGTTCTGTTCAGCACATACAGAACAATTAAAGGAAAATCCATTTATGAGGAAGAGTGAGTTCTGACTCCTTGTGGAATATCTTATTGATGGCTATTCCTCAGGTCAGACGTTTACAAAGAAAAATGTCCCAATAACAAACTGTGCTGACAGAAAGTATACATAGCATAACCAACACTGCCTGATTCAGACCGCACACCCTGGATGGCATTTCCATCATCCATACAACTCTATGTGTCTTTAAATAAATCTCTTATTCCTTAGTCCCAATTTTCAGTTTTCCATTTTCTTCAAGATATTGTAAGAATAATCTGACATTATATCTGTGAGCACAGTATGATGTTGCTGGAGAGCTTCTCTCCAGGTTCCACGAGGCCCCGCAGTCCCACAATCCAAGTATAAAATACTCACTCAGACGCTTATATTACTTATAAACTGTATGGCCATGGCAGGCTTCTTGCTAACTGTTCTTATATCTTAAATTAACCCATTTCTATAAATCTATACCTTGCCACGTGGCTCGTGGCTTACTGGCATCTTTACATGCTGCTTATCCTGGCGGTGGCTGCAGTGTCTCCCCCTTCTTCCTGTTTCCCCAATTCTCCTCTCTCCCTGTCCTGCCTACACTTCCTGTCTGGTCACTGGCCATCAGTGTTTTATTTAAATAGAGCGATATCCACAGCAGTATGACAGTGCAACTAATTCACTAAATAAAATTTACCAAACTCTGGGTTTATATTTTAACAATGACATCATAAATCATGGAATCATTTATATTATATGATAAGGACCAAGGTTTTTCTGAGACAGTTTGCTTTTCGGAGCAAGGAACAACGTATTTCAAAATATCTTTAAATTCTGTAAGTATTGATCAGAAAACAAGAATTCCTGAAGGAAGGGGTCTCTGAGGATGGCTAATTGTACAGCTGAACACAGTTACCAAAATCCTGGGTTATGTATGCTTTTCCTAGTGCCATCAATTTGTGTATTTTTCTTGTTCATGGCAAGCTTGCCTCAGCAGTTATAGAGTCATGTCCAGACCTGACAGTGTCTTGTTTGTCTATTGTAGAACTGAGGAAAGCTTTGCTAATGTTTCACACTGATTTCCTCTCATGGCATCTTCATCAAATATGTCCATAGTTTCCTCTTAAAATAATGATGTACAAAGCAAAGCTCTACCATGTGTGCTACATTTTATCAAGCTTTATTTGTGTCTAAATTTTATATGTAGGTTGGGGTATGAACATCTTTGGTAAAGTGGGCACTTGAAGACAGAAATGTCTGGACAAATCAGAATTCTGATTGAAATACTGAAGGACCAGTCGATATTGCAAGGCAATTAAGGAGTGCTATAGCTAAAGATAGGACAACAATTTTCAGATGTGGTTGATAAAAATGGTATGAACTTAGAGGTATGGTTTGGCTGAATGTGCTAAGCATTCTGTTTCCAATTAAAAACAAAACCAAAGCACTTTGGAAAATGAACTATTTCCTATCATCATTTACTACAGCACAAAAGAAAACTGAGTTTGGAGCCTAAATTGAGACAGTTATGGAAACTCCAGAAAAACAGGAAAGGGCATTTTACTGATGACTCATTATACAGAAAACACAGCCAAAACTATGGTCCTAAAATTTGACAAAATAATTAAGAAGAAACTGTTCTCCAAACAAATATAAAAAAGATCAGGCCATTGTTAGTGTTAGTTAAATTACAGGACTGAGGTGGGGAGGTGGTCCATTCAGTAAAGTGCTACCAACCTAAGAAGGAGGGCCTGTGTTAAGGTCCCCAGAAAGGACATTAACAAGCTTGACTCAGAGTTGTGCAACTGGGACCTCAGCACTGGGAAGGCAGAGAAAAATATTCCTTGGACTTCTGGCCTGTCACTCACGGATATCTGTGAGGTCCAACTTTAGTGTGAGAACCCACTTCATAAAATAAGATGGAGAGTGACTGAGGAGGGAGCTCAGATTCGACCTCTGGTCTAGAGGTATGTGCAACTACCCACCCCAATTCAATGTTGCAGTAGATTTAGAAGAAACATGAGTGGAATATTGCATTATAAAGAAAACATAATGAAACATCATTAAAACTAAACTTAAAATTTTAGTAAAGGAATAAAATTGTGCATGAGATGAAATAAATAGAATAGAGTTTATTGAACACTGAATCACTGATGTATATAATACAATTGGGGGAGGGTTTCATCATCAAATAGGGCAGAGTGAAGAATGTTTCATGTCAGTGATTGTTGAGACATAAACAAAATTGATGTGATTAGTGGATATAATAAGTAGCATGCGCATCTTCAATAATGACAAATAAAGTTTTCTAGAAAATTTAAATGTTTCTGTATGGTGTAAAAAAATTAAAAAGTTAGTTAGACTCCAGAACAATGAGTGAGTGGACAGGTAAAAAATTATTCATCCAGTAATAGTTTTTAAAATGTCAAAAATCGCCGGGCGGTGGTGGCACACGCCTTTAATCCCAGCACTCGGGAGGCAGAGGCAGGTGGATCTCTGTGAGTTCGAGGCCAGCCTGGGCTACAGAGTGAGTTCCAGGAAAGGCACAAAGCTACACAGAGAAACTCTGTCTTAAAAAACCAATATATATATATATATATATATATATATATATATATATATATAAATGTTAAAAATCTACCAATTGTATTTAAGTAAAAGCTTAAGAAGAATGGAAAGAAGGAAAGATAGTATGAAGAAAGGATGAGACAAAGGAAGTGTTTCAATTATTTGATTTTTGAGGTCAGAGATCACAGTAACAGATGAGAGTAGCTGGCCTCCAAGTGTCCTTCAGCGATGCCCTGTTGTGTCACACATCATTATATAGGCCCTTATCATGGTGCAGCAAATGCATTTTATGTGTGATACACTAGTGCTGACATCAGTCATCGAGATCAAAAGAAAAAAAATTACGTTTTTAACTGTGAAATGTTCCCTGTCTTTGTATCTTTTGGTTCCCTCCCTGCCTCCTCTCTCCTCTTTCTTCATTCTATGTTTCTTATCTCTTTCTTGTTCTTGTTCTCATGCTTACATCATTCCAAGGTAAGTAATATACTATCTTCTAGACATTTCCTGTTCCTCAGCACACTCAATTTCATGTTCTTTCATTCTCTTCAGGCACAAAAGCAAAACAGAGCAAAAAACAAATGTGAACACACACACACACACACACACACACACACACACGCACATGCACACGCACATGCACACACACACACATAATCATGGACTCTATTTTGTGATGCCCTGCTATTTATGAGAGTGAGGTCTGCCCTGGAGTGTGGGTACATCCAGTGCCACTCCATTGAAGAAAACTGATGTTTCCATCTCCCTGAAGCTATCAATTACAAATTGATTTTATATTTTCAACTCAATTCTTTTTATTATATTTTGTTACTCAAAACTATTTTAATTTAAATATATTTTTATCATCATCTTCTTCCCTAAATCCTTCCAGATCCCTTTGCCCACTCTACCCACCCAACTTTAAGTTCTTTCTCAAAAAACCAAAAACCCAATATAACAACAAAACATTCACCAAAAAAACCCCACCCAACTCCAATCAGATAAAAGCACACTCAGATGTTTTAAGATTACTGTGGAGTAATCTTCTGCTTTGATACTTGAGGTACCTGGGAAAATAGCTCCATGCAGGAACTAGGGAGCTGGGGGTTTAGATACCAGTGAGAGGAAGAAGGGGTCTATAACCTTGGAATTGTTTCTGTTCAGGTCCTGAAGTGCTACTGAATGTGTGTGTGTGTGTGTGTGTGTGTGTGTGTGTGTGTGCGTGTGCGTGTGCGTGTGCGTGTGCGTGTGTGTGTGTGTGTGTGTGTAAAGAAAGAGAGAAAAAAAGAGACAGACAGACAGAGACAGAAGACAGACAGACAGACAGACAGAGACAGATAGAAATGTAAAAGAAAACTCTCAATTAAAATTAAACATTTGAGCCGGGCGGTGGTGGCGCACGCCTTTAATCCCAGCACTCGGGAGGCAGAGGCAGGCGGATCTCTGTGAGTTCGAGGCCAGCCTGGGCTACCAAGTGAGATCCAGGAAAGGCGCAAAGCTACACAAGAGAAACCCTGTCTCGGAAAACCAAAAAAAAAAAAAAATAAAAAAAATAAAAATAAAAATAAAATTAAACATTTGAGCAAATTGTTGCTGGAGGGCTTCTCTCCAGGTTCCACCAGGCCCCGCAGTCCCACAATCCAAGTATAAAATAATCACTCAGATGCTTATATTACTTATAAACTGTATGGCCGTGGCAGGCTTCTTGCTAACTGTTCTTATATCTTAAAATAACCCATTTCTATAAATCTATACTTTGCCACGTGGCTCGTGGCTTACCGGTGTCTTCACATGCTGCTTGTCCTGGTGGTGGCTGCACTGTCTCTCCCCCCTTCTTCCTGTTTCCCCAATTCTCCTCTCTCCTTGTCCTGCCTATACTTCCTGTCTGGTCACTGGCCATCAGTGTTTTATTTATATAGAGCGATATCCACAGCAGCAAATAATTCTGATGGTATCAAAAACTTTATGTTCCACCTCAAATTTGTCTATCCAAGAGATTTCTTGATAAAATTTCTCATCTATTAAAGTTCATACTAAGTAGTTTAGAAGAAAAGTTTTCATCTGGTGTGTTTTAATTTGAAATCTGTGTGTTCTTTGATTTAACAAGTTAACTCTCTCCTTTCCTCCCTGTATTCTCCCCGCTTCTCCCTTTCCTTCCATTCTTCCTTCCTCCCTTCCATCCATTCCTTTTTCTATTTTTGTAAGGTAGTTTTTTAATTTTAATTACATCTTTTCTCCCTTTTTCTTTCCTTTAAACCTCCTATATCTCTCCTTCCAACTCTGCTCACAGCCTCTTGCTCTTCAAATTCATGGCCTCATGTTCTTTGAACATTATTAGTGCATGTATACCTTTCTCTTTATCTATCTATCTATCTATCTATCTATCTATCTATCTATCTATCTATCTATCATCTATCTATCTATCTATCTATCATCTATCTATCTATTATGTATCTGTCTATATCTTTCTATCTATCTATCTATCCATATATATACCATCTTTCTATCTATTTTCTGTCTATCTCCTACTGAGTCTGATTAGTGTTACTTTGTGTATATGATCTCAGAGCTGACCAACTAGTATTGGAAAACCAATTGGGGGCTCCTCCAAGGGTAAGACACATCCTTTCTCAGCAGCCACTAGTTGCCTACAGTTCTTTGTCTAATGGTGTAGTCTTTTGAAGGTTTTCTTTTTCTGTGTTATCATATCAGTTGGTATTATCATTGCCTAGGTATTGTTTAGACAATCATATTGTTAAGGAACCAAGGGGATAGCTTCCCAGACATTTCTGGAAGAAAATCTCACAGCAGACTTCCTGATCTTCTGGCTCTTAGAGGCTTTCTTCTTCCTCTTCCTCAATGTTTCCTGAACCTTAACTGTAATAATTGTGTTGTAGATGTATCTGCTAAGGCAGTATTCCCCAAGATCAGTCGTTCTCTTCATTATAAACTGTTGTTGTTTTCTGTAATTGTTTATTTGCTATAATGAGAAACTTCTTTGAAAAGAGGTACTGTGGAAGCTAGACTGCAGGAAGAAGGTTTCAGGTTAGATTCAGCTCTTGTCTTCTGAGTCTTGTGTTCAAAGTGTGTAGTTTATTCAGAATTAGGAAGTAACTTGAAATCCCTGAGTCAACTAAAAGCAACAGAAAGGCTGTATTGTTTCAAGGGTCACTTGGGCTGCTTTATTTTGTGTGACAGGATCTTACTATTTATTTCAGGATGGTCCTGAACTAATGATCCTCTTTTCTTCAGCTTTCAGGTACTGAAATTAAAGACATAAGTCACCATGTCAAAGTTTGTTTCCCAGTCTTGGACAAACAATCACAGATATATCAGTTGTCTCCAGTCCTCATCAATATGCAATGTATTATTCTATTCAATTAAAGGAAGCAGCATGTTCCTTCTTTGAAGATCAAGGGCTGAGAAAGGAAGTATATAACACATGCAGATGACCAAGAAGGAACAAATAGCTATTTTATTAATTAGTTAACTATTTTTACAATTACTTTTGAGAATCATGAGCCTGTTACATAGACATAATCAGTCCATCAACCCTCTTAAAATGTTCATGTCATTAAGTTGAAAAATCTAACTTAACCTAAATCTAGCCTTGAAATTATAACTTAGTCACATTTACAGTTTTATTTAAACTAAGCACTGCTACTAAATTACATAATTATAGTAAATTACATCCCCATGGATACAGATTAGAGAATATATACTTTGACTTAGAGATCAAACTGTTATCTTTGTGGAGGCATTCCATTAGAAGATAGTGATTTCTTAGTTAGGTCATGACCCAGGAGAAAGTGTTTCAAAAAAAAAAAAACACAAACAAACAAACAAATAACCTTTCTATATATTCCATTATTCTAGGTTTTCCTGGGAATAACTAGACTTCAATTCATAATAATGGGTTCTTTGCCATTTTGATGGATTTAATTATAATTTCAGTAATATCTCTTCAGAAATATAGGTTTTTTTCACTAAATAGATGTAAATTCAACAACTAGGATTCAGCCTCTACTACTGAGTTGCAATATACAAGGCAGCTGCTTGAGAGGTTCCTTAACTCTAGGTTCTCTAGAGAAAGAATTCCATTACTTATAACAGATGCAACTAATAGGCTCACATTCTTATAGAGCTTGAGAGGATTCAAGACCTGCAGTCATTGAGTTGAAGACTAAGCAGAGTCAGTGGTACATTTCCATTTAGTGTAAAGCCCTGAGCACCAAGTATGCCTGTGCTTCAAGGTGAAGGACAGGAAAGACTGTCTCAACTAGAAGAGAGGCATGCACTGACAACAAATTTTGTTTTATGTTTGTTGTAATTTTAGGCCTTCAGGGATGGCTGGATGGAGCCGATCAGTATTGCAGAGGATAATCTGATTTGCTGAGTTTTGCAATTTAAATATTCATTCACAACAGCCTTATGGGTGCTCCTTGGACAATGATGACAAAATATGTGGGTACATTATGTCCGAGTCAAATTGACATATACAATCCACCATCACAACTTATTATAGAATTATTGAAGGAAAGATCTAGAGCTTGAAACCTAATATTCTAAGTCAAAACACACACACACACACACACACACACACACACACACACACACACACACATAAACGGAAAGAGATGCATCTTTTCTCTTGCTGGGTAGGCTGTTGTCTTTTTATTTTTTAAATCAACTCGAAAGACTTGGAGAAATTATTTTTGTTATGATTGTACAAACATAGGCCAGATTTTCCTTCTTTCATTGTTGTTTTTCAGTCAATAACATGAGTGGGAGTAATGAAGGGTGAGGGTCGAGGGAAAGAGAACCTGTGGGAATGGGAGATCCCAGCTGGATCAAGAACAGAGAGGGAGAACAAGGAATAGGAGACCATGGTAAATGAAGACCACATGAGAAAAGGAAGAAACAAAGTGCTAAAGAGGCCCACAGAAATCCACAAAGATACCCCCACAATAGACTGCTGGCAATGGTCGAGAGGCAGACAGAACTGACCTACTCTGGTGATGGGATGGCCAAACACCCTAATAGTTGTGCCAGAAACCCCATCCAAGGACTGAGGAATCTGGATGCAGAGATCCACAGCTAGGCCCCGGATAGAGCACCAGGAGTCTAATTAGCAAGAAAGAGGAGGGTTTATATGAGCAAGAATTGTTGAAAGCAAGGTTGGATAAAGCACAGGGACAAATAGCCAAATGAATGGAAACACATGAACTATGAACCAAAGGCTGAGGGGCCCCCAACTTGATCAGGCCCTCTGGATAGGTGAGACAGTTGATTGGCTTGATCTGTTTGGGAGGCTTCTAGGCAGTGGTACCAGGTCCTGTGCTCAGTGCATGAGTTGGCTGTTTGAAACCTGGGATTTATGCAGCGACGCTTGGCTCAATCAGGGAGGAGAGGACTGGACCTGCCTGGACTGAGTCTATCAGGTGGATCTCAATCTTCGGGGGAGGCTTTGCTTTGGAGGAGGTGGGAATGGGGGGTGGGCTGGGGGGAAGGGGAGAAGGGCAGGAGGGGGGAGAACAAGGGAATCCGTGGCTGATATGTAGAACTGAATGGTATTGTAAAATAAAATAAAAGGAAAAAAAAGAAACCATTTTTTCCTCAATTAATAATGTTGTATTGTTTTGAGATCTTGAATATGCACCATGATTTTACACCAGTGGGAAAGGAAAGTACAAGAATTAAGAGCACAAATTCTGCAGCTAAATCCTGAGATATGTGGCTTAATTGAAGTTAGTTAATATGCTAAATGAATGGAACATTTTTTTTGTTAGGGCTATCAATCAAAACTACAGCATTAGCTATAATATACCATTTCAAGTATTATAATAAATGCAACAACAAATATTTTTGTATATCTTCCTATAAGCCTCTTTAAAATTATACTATTTTTTTAAATTATACTATTTTTTTTCTACAGATAACAGTCAAAGGTAGTTACTTTTAAAATATTAAGAGATAAGGCCAATTTATCTCTAAAGAATTTTCCTCTTATCTAAACAGTTTAATCACTCCAAGTCTAGTTCGATTAAAATTGAGTTATGAATTGTGGAAGAGTCTTGGTTGATTTAATGTGAATGTTTTCTGGTGTGAATTGATTTATAAAACTCTCAGGACTTGCTATCAGAGGAAGTCAGAAAACGCTCAGGGCTAGGTTGTCCAAACCACTCTTTAATGAATGATGTTTCCCTTTCTCCACTGTGAACACTTTGAGAGCACAGAAATAGTGAAAAATTTCTCATTCCCTTGACCTTTTTAACTCTTGAGAAATGCTATGATAAATTAATGAAAATTTACATAAATTACAAACTACTTGCATAAAATGCTAGTTCTTCTCAAGGAAATGAAGATATCAAAATTGAAATGCCCAAGCAAAATATGTAAAAGCACTATTGCCTATAGATTGGAAGTCTTACCAGGCAAAAGTGACTGCAGTTCACTCTGTTATCTCCCTACCAGAGATGTAAAAAACCCTCTGCTTTTCCTCTAATTTTAAAGTATAGCAGTGGGCTTCTGTTTATGTTTTATAGGCCTGAGGATACACTTGGCACTCTCAGAACTGTACAAATAGTTACTCGTTCTTTGAAGTCTCACACAATCCTATGAGTCTGGACATCAATTTTTAGCCAGATAAGCAATTGTCATTCATCTAGGGATATTTGGATTCCTTCAGAACAGCATGTGATAATTCTCTTCCTATAATACAAACGGTGGCACAAGGACTTCTGCCTTATATGTGCATTGTATATGAATTCCTTGAAATTACATGGAAAGGAAAATCTAGAAAGGCATCAGAATACCACATTCTCATGCTGGTCTCTATGTCAGTATTGTAACAGCTACCTGCAGTCATATAGCCTAATTGTCTTTGGGTACTCTAAGGGCTAAGACTAACTAATTAATGTGAGGTGAAGTGAAAGTGGCACATTTAAATGGAACTTTGGACCCTAAGTGGTTCTGGGTTTGGGAAAAGTAGACATGGAGGAAGGAGTGACTACTAGACTGACAGTAGGAGGACAGGTCATGGTTTGCTTGATCAGACAAAAAGTTTGAAAGAGATATAATGATATCATTCTTCTGAGTATTTAGATATTCAAAATAGATGTCATGTAAATACTCTTCAGTATGGAAGGGTATCGCTTTAATAGGACTAGGGTAATTTATATATTCCAGTTTTTGTAAGGAAATAATATTTTTTCCCTGCTGCGGATATCACTGTGTATGCTGTGAATGTGTTGTTCTGATTGGTTGATAAATAAAACACTGATTGGCCAGTAGCCAGGCAGGAAGTATAGGTGGGATAAACAAATGAGGAGAATTCTGGGAAGAGGAAGGCTGAGTTAGGAAATGCCAATCTGCCATCCAGGGAACAGCATGCAATGGCACACAAGTAAAGCCATGGACCACGTGGTGACATATAGATTAGGAAAAATGGGCTGAGTTTAAGTGTAAGAGCTAGTCAGTGGTAGGCCTGAGCTAATGGCCGAGCAATTTTAATTAATATAATCCTATGTATGTTTACTTGGGTCTGAGCGGCTGTTCACCATGGGTCCGTGGGAGCTGGACAGGACCAGGACAACTTTCAACTACATTTTTTTCATGTTGCTTGCATAAAGAAGATTTATGGATATATCAATACCAGATTCTCTCTGAAGTTTTCAAGGAACAGATGCGCCAAGTCTATGTGTGTAGGCAAGCATCATGCATTTGAACAATTCCTACTTTATGGCTTTTTTTTTTTCAAGTTAATCGTCCATGCACACTGTACATTATGAAAATGTGTGTCATGAAAATTTCCCCTGGAGAAGTTCCACGGCTAAGATGGATCTCCAGAGATAGAGTGTCTTTGTTGTTACCACCAAAGTATCCAGCAGGGTTAGGGTACTCTCTAATTTAGATGGAATATGAAAAATAATGATGATCTCCAAGAATCACCCGGCAAGATGTACTTGGATATGAGATACTTTAAATGTAGCTAATAGATCCTGTGCTTGCTAGCAGATCACTCAAAGAGGAAACACAAACCTTTCACAAAGGTCACCAAACCTCCAGAGGCTGAAACATAGATATTTTATCAGTTCAATCAGCTTCTTGTGCTGCTTTGATCCTGTGAGCCTGGGTGATTTACAGCCATGCATTTCATCTAATAAATAAATCCCAATCATCCAATTACAGATTTACATAAGCAGAGGAAAGCCAAGGTTGACAAGTTCTCAATTAGCCTTCAGTGTTTTTATTGGCCTATAAATGCACTCCCCCATGCTAAGATTTATGGGGTAAAGAATGAAAATTCAAATCTATTTTTAGTCATTAACCAGAGAGTGGGGTGTCCTCTTTCCTGCTAAGTCTGTTGGACATCATGTCAAGAGGGCAAGAGATAGTAGTGGCAACAGAAAGCTTTGTATGTGGCACATAAAGAAGAACAGAGGCGGCCATCCAGGAGACTGCTTTCAGTGAGACAGCTCAACTTTATTCCAGAGTATAAGGAACACATATGATTGGGGAGCCTGGGGACACATCTTAATTTGCATTAAGTGGCATGGTCCTATCATAAGGCTCATAGTATGGGCAGCAAAGAAGGCTTCTAGCAGGAATCAATGTCAGGATTCAAACTAAAGATAAGTTAGGCATCTGTTCTAGAGACAGCATCAGATAAAGTCCTTCCTCCAGGCCCAGGGACATTCTCTAGATAAAGATAGGTAGAGGCAGGAAGTTTTGGAGGAGGGAGGGGACCTCATGTTGCCAAGCTATTGAGATAAGCTGCCAGGCCTTGGGGAGACTGTGACCTCTACCAGTCAACAAAAATCTTCCAACAGTAAAGAGCTACAGTGTCTTAGATTTAGATAAGAAGGGTTAAGAAAAGGTGGTGACACTGGACCAAGATTTGACAGAATGTTCTCAAGCAATCCCTCTCAGCAGTTGGTTGAGGCTACTACCTGCACTGTTTTTCGGGGCTGTGAGATATTATCTGTGATATAGACATGCTTTTTTTTAATAGGAAGAAACACATTTACTGGTTGACTTTGAATTGAACATCATTGATAGAGAGCCAGTGTCTCAAGGTCAAATTTTATGGTGGACTCTCAATCAAGAAAATCACTAGAGGAATCTGCAGATTTCTGCCCATAGGTAGATTAAGCTGCTTAGTGATCCATATGGGTATATCTCCTCACCTGCTACTGCTTTCATTATCTCTGAAACCAAAAGAGCTGTTTTCCAGTAAGGAAAAGTATAAACTTTCAGAGGCTCAGTGCAATCCAAAGCTAGGCAAGTTGTCAAATAAGAGTGAAAAGACTGTATAGGTTGGGGTCCACTTCCAAAATTTGTCATCTTCTACAGACCCACATTAGGAATACAGTTCTGATTAAAACATTGTCTTCAGATTGACTAAATTCCTAATGGGCATTTTCTGGCTCTTGACACCTGATTTCATTTCTTAGAATATCTACTTTCAAACCCTTCTAATTGTTAGCTGGTTCTCTTCCTATATTAGATGTTAATTGTGGGTGGGAAGAATATAGTCAAAGCACATTGTATACTTGAAGGAGAATGCTACTATGAAATTCATCACTTTGTATAATGAAACTACTCTAATGATCTCACTTAAGAGTCCTAGCAGTAGTGGAGAGGGTGCCTAAACTTGTCATCTCCTGTAATCAGATTGGTGACTACATTCATCGTCATCAGAGACCCTTCACCTAGTAACTGATGGAAACAAATGCAGAGATCCATAGCCAAGCACTCTTCCAAGCTCCAGGAATCCTGTTGAAGAGAGGGAGGAAGGTTTATATGAGCCAGGGGGGTCAAGATCATCACAAGAAAACCCAAAGAAACAACTAACCTAGGCTCATAGGAACTGCCAGAATCTGGACCAATAGCTAGGGAGCCTGCATGGGACCAACCTAGGCCCTCTACATATATGTGACAGTTGCATAGCTTGGTATATTTGTGGAACTCCTAGCAGTGGGATCACAGCCTGTTTCTAATGCTTGAGATGACTTTTGGGAACCTATTATTTGTACTGGGTTGCCTTGCCCTGCCTTAATACAAAGGGAGGAGCTTAGTTCTACCTTAATTTGATATGCCATGCTTTGTTGACACCCTTGGGAGACCTGCCCTTTTCTGAGCAGAAACAGAGGATGAGTGGATTGGTGGGGGGAGGAGAGGGGAGGGAAAGGTAACAGGAGGAGAGGAGGGAGAGGAAACTGTGTTTGTATATAAAATAAATAAATAATTAATAAAAAATCAAAACAGTAAATGAAATTTAGGAATATATTTCTCAAGGGTTTAGGGATATTAGTATCATATTTTCTTGTTTTTATTGAAGATGTAAAGTCTAACTTTTAACACAGGCAAGTGCTGTGCTATATACTGAAAATTATCTCTTGTCAAGGAAGTTTGCTCTTCCTTTGTGTAAGGTCAGTTAACAAACAAATGGCCTATGATCCCTTATCTTGCTCCTATAAAATACTCTCCAGCATGTTATTCTAATGGAGTTGAGTTCAGAATGACTTCTGTCTTCTTTGAACTATTGTGATATCTCAAATTATTTTTTCTTGCCTAGATCAACAGGGCAACTTTTATTTTTATAGGATGCTTCACATCAAAGTGACTCTATGACTTCCTTTGAGAGGTAAAATCTAAAGAGCTCCTGTGGATCACTCCAAGATGAAGATTTTCAGATTTTCATTCTTTACTTCTAGAGATCAACATTGTCTTAAATAATTAAAACTTCATTAGCCTGGGATTGTACAATGTGGATGTTACACAAAAGAATGCTGGTGCCAGAGGATGTGTGATTTGAGTGAGGCATGAATTATATGTTAAAGTGTTGATATTTGAAAGTTATGATGTCCTCTGTACATCCCAGCATATCCTAATTAATGTATGTCTATGTGCCTTTGAAATGGAAAAATCTGAGAAGAGAGAGTTGAAACAATTACATGGCTTTCTTATGGTTACTTATATCGAAGTAACTGACAGAGAGTGTTTTAAGTGGGTCATGCCTGTTTATTTGATATGTCTATTCATAGCTGAAAATTGTTTACAAGAAAGAAATAACCCATGTAACATAGCTTTTTATAAGTCACTCGAAACATTTGATCAGAGAGTAAGAATGGGATCTTGATAGATCTTCTTTGTTTTCCAAGAATAGGATTTCTCTGTGTAGCTCTGGCTGTCCTGGAAGTCCCCCTGTAGACCAGGCTGGCCTCGAACTCACAGAGATCTGCCTGCCTCTGCCTCCCAGAGTGCTGGAATTAAAGCATGCACCATCACTATCCAGATCAAATAATCTGTCAAGATATTTTATATACATAAATTAATATTGATTCCCAACTCTAACTAAAGTTATTTCTGGAGGAATAATAATTCTGATAAAGAAGAATACAGGTATTTTTCCCATAGAGAATCTAATACTAAAGAGGTAGGTTTAAACCCAACACATTTTCACATAAAGTTTAGTCACCTATAAAATACTAATAAATCACTCATGAAATTCAGTTAAGAGAAGGACATGTTCTGTGTAATCAAACTTACATGCATTGACAAAGGTAGATGCCTGTAGGAAGATAGAGAACAACATACATCTACACAAAAACCTTAAAATGTCATATATTTAAGTGTAGATAGTTATGAGCTTTAAAGATACGTGCCTTACTATATGAGAATTGGGAATAAATGACATAAAGCACATTTACATTAAATTTCTATACTATTACATCACAAGTTAGTATAGTCTATTCATAGCTGCTGTACTTTATTTCTCTAATTATCATAACTATAACATTTTAAAAGATAAGTATATTATATTTTAATTAAGGAAATAATTTTAATATAATGGTTTGGTAAAAAGACACATATTGAAGACAGTAGATAATTGTGAACCTATTGACTCTATAGAATCAAGCTACACACATGATGAAATGATCTGCTAATTTCTTAAATACATCCCAGTCAACAGTTTTATGTTGTTGTTTGTTTTGAATTTTGTTTGAGGATTTCTTTCTTCATTAAAAATTATTTATTCTTTTAGAATTTTGTACATATACACAATGAGATATTTGTTGTTATTTTTGGTTGTTCTGTAGGAACTGAATTTTCTCCTAGTGCTCATAAGTCAAACTATCTACACATTCCCCCCCAAAAAATAAATAAATCATTACAAGATACTGTGAATATTTTACATTTAAGAATTACTAAGCACTCATCAAAATTTTAGTTTTATTCATGTTTTCTAGAAAAAATGACAGTCATACTTTTAGCAAAAGCTAGTGTATGGTGCTGGAATTTTGACTTCCACTGTTTGACTGAACTGGTACTCTTTCTAGTCTATCAGGGTTGTCATATTACAAACCATGAAGCTAATCAAAATGATCATGCCCATAAAAACAACCAGATTATCCATTGTTTTATGTTAGAAATTGATGAAACAAACTTTACACTTCTTCCATTACTACCTGATCTATGATTTATGTCCAAATATTATAAAAACGTTTTTGACTATGTTAAATAAACACTGTGTCTTATATCCCTCTACAGTGGTTCTTGGCTCTAGTTGGTCGCAAGCAGATTATCTTGTTTAATAATGTTGAAATAGCCTCAAGGGGATTTAGTCTCAGCAATATATAGTGCATAAATAAAAATATTTTAACTAGGCATCACTGTCTTACAGCAATTTTCATGGGGCATATGATGCTGTGTAAAACATTGATTTCATGTGGAACTTCCTATTAATAACTATAGTGTAAAACAGAAAACAATCAATTTCATTCTCTTGATTTATGCTTTGATTCATTTCTCTGGAGAAAACAATACATTGGCATAAGTATTATGTCATGTCAAAGCACTTGTAGTCATATTATATTTCTTATTAAATATAGGCCATATACTATATAAAAATCTTCATTGTATAAGCAGAAATATTTTTATTTTAGAGGATATTTAGTAGCTAATCTGATTAATTTTGTAGCCACAATCATTTTCCAATTTGGATAAACAATATGCAGACTTTTGTTCTTATATCTTTGTTAGTTTCCAGTACTGGAGATAAATCTCGGGGTCACATGTGTTCTAGGCAAATCTTCTCCCACTGAGTCACACCCATAAGTCTATGCAATTAATATTAAAGTTAGATCTTGACTACATCAAAATTTAAAAATAATTTAATAACATTAAGAAATTCCTTGTAGAATTTGAATTCTATCTAAAAATAACTGTGGAAATAACATTCTCTTTGGGGTTGGTTATGTTCAGGATCATCCTTTTAGATTTAATGAATTAAGTCTTAGTACCATATATAATTGTATAAATGAAATCAATGAAGTGTAGACCCTGAAGTTTCTAAAGCAGTAATGTATGTACAGAGCAATGTATAGTATTAGGCTATCATTTCCTCTGACTGAATGTTTCTTCTTACTTCATGATAGGCAATCTAATAAACTTTAACATTTAAAATAAAACTGTCAGCACTTGAGAAGTATGCAGAAGTAATTCTGTTATTTACTGTGATCAGATAAATTATTCTTGCTGAGGATCATGTCTGGGGCCTAAGTAGGTTAAGGTTCATCTGCATTTGACATTCTCTGACTGTACTATGACCTAGTCAAGACATCATATATATGTTATTTACTGTCTTGCTATAGATCACTCATGGGTTTATGAGGTACATCAGGGGTTGTAAAACATGCCTGTGTCAGTGCCATCTGCTAGCAGTATCATTTAACCCAAGCTTAACATTTGCACACCCAATCAAGTAAGGGGATTGATTAATAAATTCATTTAGCTAAAAAGAGATCATGAGTTCCTAAACCATCATACCTCATTAATAAACAATCCTTCACCATTCCCCATGGATCACATGAAAGGAATGTGAAGACCAGGGACAAAAGTCACTTTGAAGGGCACTTAAGTCATGGAAGAGCATGTGTTAATATTCTATTACTGCGGAGGATTTCTTTTAGGGTCTATGAATGCAGATGTATGTGAAAGGGCAAAAGGGAGGCTAGGAATTGTGTTCCACGATGAATGGGAAGTCCTTATGCTACTTTCTTAATGGAAATGGAACACATAGACGATTCCTTTATAGAGAACTTCCTCAGCAACCCATTATCTTTCCCCTAGTGCCTTTGAAGAGTAAAGATTGTTTTCAAATAAAAGAGAACAGAGAATCCAGGATTTTTTGTTTTGTTTTGTTTTTCTTGTCCAAACTACATATGATATCTTATCTGTATATAAAGTTGAGTTAGGGTGCCCTCTAATGTTCTTTCCACTTGTTACTGAAGTGACAGACAAAAGGCATGGCTTCTGTGTTGGAATGAGTTCCATCCAAGGACTCAACACTGAAGGACAGCTACCATTTTTTTTTCTCCTAAAGGTAATCTTCACAATATCTGAACAAGATTTGATACATGGGTAGCAAGTGCTATATAGAGCACAGAGAAATAATGGCAAAAAAATCATACTGTCTTCTTTGATAAATAAGTGAAGTCATTGTACAGAGATATGTGCATATGGTATTGCAACTTGGTGCAGAACTAAGTGAATCTTTCCTGGAAATGGATGAGAAACAGCCAGGCTTGCAAGGCTGAACTGCATATTCTTCTTTGTCATATGGATTTTTATTAAAAGGAAAAAGAAAAAGAACTTCTAGTTACTCTGATCTAAGACAAAGATCTGTGGGAATTTGACACGGGAAATTGCACACTTTAACTACTTTCCCCCTCTTCTTTGTTTCCTGAATTTGTATTAATTTAATTTCTCTATTTTTATTTTTCTTGCCTAACTGTTACTCTCTGCCCAATATTCTAGCTTCCTTTCAGCATAGACTTATGTATATAGATCATCCATAATTTAAGGGAAAATCAAAATTTGATCAAAGCAAATTGTATGAGAATACCCAATGAACTAATAAAATTGTTTTCTATAGAATGATTATAAGGTCATTAAAAATCAGAAAGATTCAGATTTAAAGCCAAAAATTCTCGTCTCATATTAAAAACTTCAAAATTTATGAAATACCACCTAAATCCCTGATATAAAAGTATACTTAAAATCCTTCTGGAAACCCACTTTAAAGTAGAAATTACCTGCATATTTTTATAAATATGACTTTACTGGTTTTCCTTCCAGTAAGTAAGTTCTACCCCATCATCAAAATAAAATTTTATCATTTTTATTTGCATCTATTAGTCGAAGTCTAGATGGACAATAAACTAATAAAATTGCTTCCACTTCTGGAAGCTGAGAGCAGGTCTGCTTCCTGACGCCTTTAGTGAAAAATCATTATATATTACTAACACTTATAATGAATGAACAGTGTTATAAGAATGAAAGAAGAGGCTGGAAGTTAATTATTTTTCTTACAGTTTTTCCAAGATCATTTGCTTGTTCCTGTGATATAGATATAAGCATCAGCTAAATCTTAACTTCCTTAAAATTTCTCAAATTATTTTAAAAATTGTGACTTTGCCTCCTGCCCAATTCACCTGCCTTCACGTTGTTATCCTTCTTTCACTAATTCACACTTATTCTCTACATCATCAATTTAGTCTTTGGAGATTTAAAACTTTTATACTGCAAATAATGGTTTTGTATTCACAGACCTTTTTTTCTAAAGGCAGAATTTATCCCCCTGTAACCTTGAGCATGGCTTTCATCTTTTATTCATCCAATATTTATTGTATATATGTAACTTGAATCATATTTAACTTCTTTCAGCAAATTCAATGTTTGGTAAATTAGATCCTTAGGGGAATGTACAACAGTTTAGAAAATAAAACTGACTAATATGACCTTCTTTGAATCTCATAGGCCACTGATTTTCAGCTCTATCAGACACAAAACTGGCTCTTTGATAATTTTACTTCTTGAAATGAAACCCACAGGCAATACAGCTCTGTTGCCTCAGAAAAGTCAATACAACATCTTACCTGTTATTCAGGAGAAAAAAGCAGAAAATTCTAGTAAAATTATTTTGCACTTGAAATGTACACCCTGAGCATTATTACTCTAGAAAACACAATGGGGCAATTAGATGCCTTTGTACATGCAAGATGACTTTGAGTACCAAAATTACAAATGTAGGCCGATCTCAGTTTCTTGCACAAAATTGGTGGCTCTGATGCACAATCACTGCTTTGTAAGTACAACAACCCAAAACTCCCACTCCCACTTTGGGTACAGTATCTCCAATTGCTAACAGCTCTCAAAATATCCCTGAACCTTACATCATCTAAAGAAATATAATAAGCTTGTTATTTAGCCCTTACTTTGTTTGGAAAGCTCAGTATATAATATAACAAATGCTATTGTTGAAAATGGCTGTACAAATCTAAAAGACTAGTAAGAAGTCAGAAATTTTACTGATCAGAATTGTCTAATTCCCTAAAAACAGTTAAGATTACTCTTGCTGAAATTTTAACATTTCTGAGAATCACTCTAACATAGACTTTATTCTATTTTAAAGTGTAATATTTATCTAAACGTTATAGTTCCTTTTAATATACAGAAAGGACATAAAACATTTGATTAAAGTAAATCTTTTCCACATAAAAATATGATATAATATATTATCTATTAAAGTATTCAATCTTCAATGTATATATTGAATGTATTTCAGATTGGTGAAAGTTGCTTTTAGGTGGTCTCTAAATATGATTTTGGATAAACAGTGGGTCACATAAGACAAAGTTAGTGGTATTTGAAGACAATAATGAAAATTTGATTAGATATTCATCAATAACACAACACGGTAAGAACTATATAGCTTAGAAAATATCTTCTGAGTTAGGGTTACCTTTCAATTATTTTCACTATTATAGTAGTTATATTATTCTAAGCATTGGTTTATCAAAATTAAATAAAATGCATTTGAATGAGAGAAATATTCATTTGTATGATGGTTCCAAGGATATACAGACCTACAAAGCCACAGCATCCATAGCAAATATGTTATTCATACAATGAATGCATCCTGTGAGGCTATTGAATTCCTGTACCAAGATTCCTAATAAATTTAGTGCTGTTACCTCCAGAAGTTCTTTTAATAAATCTAAATAAAACATAAAATTCTAACAATTTACATTTTAAACAACATTCAGTGTCCTCAGTTGTACCTGTTCCTTTGTTGTAAATAAACATTTCTTTCATCTGATAAACATTTTTTATTATCATTCCTAGTGAAATGCATAATAGTTTATGAACTCAAAGTCAGCAGCTTTACTGAATTTTACAGGCAGCTTCCTCAAAAACATTACCATGTCATTAAGGACTACATGTTTAATTACAGATTGATAATTAATAAAATAACTAACAAGATTAAAATAATATTTTGTCTGCTACACATGTTAGTGACATCTTGAATCTATAAAACACACCTTGCTAGTCAGTGCCATTTCTTTAATAATTAACTCAGATATTCATTTTTATTATGTCTATTATCAAGTCCCTCTTCAGCCTTCATAGCTTCTCTCCAAACTTCTGGTTTCTAGAAAGAACTGTGAACCACCAAACCTACAGAGATCAATCCTTCCTAATGTTCTTACATACATTTTTAATTCATTTATATGTCTTTCTAGCTTTTTTCTAACAAGATTCAAGTGGTTTAAAATGTCCCTACATTGCTCTAAGCCACCATAACATTCACTTAGGGATCAGAGATACACAAGGCCTCCCTAAGGAAGCTTCTCACTAACAAGTTTATTCACAAAGCTTTCAAGGTGTGGACACTGAGAACGGAGGTGATATGACTGAAAATTGGGCATCCATCTTTGGATCTTATAAGCTTGTCAGAGCTTTCCAAGATAATTAGCTTTGATTTTTGTATTTTTTAATATAATAAGACTAATTTTAAATTAGAAAAGCACAGACATTTAATTAGCTTAGAAATTATTGAAATCAATAGTGTATATATTCAAAACCTCCATTTGAAAGCGAATCTGTTCAGTAAATTCACTTCCTTACAGGGGTGCCTGTTATATATACAGAGATTTGGTGAGCATGCTGGTAAAATAGTGTAAAGAATATTTTTTTGAACTTGGGGTTGTGCTTTTTAAACTTAGTATGAAAAGTAATCTTCTCTAATAAATGCATTTTACAGGCTTTGCTAATATGTATGCCAGTGCTAGGGAAAAACCCAGACTGAATGAGTGTATATTACTTTAGATGCTGCTGATGAATATTTTTTGCATGCTCTTGCTACTCAAGTATGCCCAATCTGTAAAAGGGGAAGCATAGACATGTGTTTTCAGGTCAAGTAATTACATGAGTTCTGTAGACGCAAGGGATATTGTTCTCAGCTGTATTAAAAAAAAAAAGTGTCATCTTGTCAAAGAATAATTTCAGAATGGAAGACTAAATAAGTCACAACAGACAAAAACAAAAACTGTTAGAAAGGGAAATATTGTCATATTATTTGTTAAAAAAAATATTATCTGACCAATTGAAGCATGACACAGATCTGCAGTTTTAAAAGCACCAGAGGACACAGGGTAACAATTCAATATTTCTAAAGACTTATTGGATAGTCCAAGAAGATTTGAAAAGTTGACTGGAAGAATATTTGGTGACATTTCTGCTGAATTTCTGCCTGAACAATTACAACTTATTTCATGGATGTCTTCAAGGGAAATCACTTGCAGTTTGAAACAAGGGATATAATGTAATCAATAAGTGCAATAGTGGTTAGTCCCATTTTTTTTTATAGTATGGAAATAAGTAGTCCTTCTTTATTTATGTCAACAATATAGAGAGTTCCACACTATGTTCCAGCTTTCCAAATGCAACACATCATAGAGACTAGAACTATTTTAAGAAAATGTGTATCAAATCTGGGGCCATTAAATATGGTTTATATTTTCCCAATATAAACATATTCCTTTTCTGATTATTTTTTATCTTCTCCTGTTTTCAAATCATTGCTTTTCTCTGTCAGACACTTAATCTTAGGTAGTTGACCAGCATACTGTTATACCAGCAACAAATACCATATGGTATTTTATACCAGTTGTCATTATAACCAGAAAATTCAATATTTTGTTTTACCCAAAGACATATATTTACTGCCCAAAGACCATAGTTTACAATAAATTTTCCATTTGATAATTGTGCATTTTATGAACTTTGACCAATGTGAAATGACATATATGCCCTCCCCAAATTTAAGCTGGGAAATCTTGTCTGCTCAAAAATTGTGGTAATTGTGAATATGGCAGCAGTAAACATGTCCACCTGTTTGTGCAGGCGTACGCTTGCAGTGCCAATGGGAAAATACTGAGTAGGTTGCAGGGTTCTAAAGTAAAAGCAGTTCTAGTTTTATAAGAAACTATCAAACTGACTCCTAACACAAACGCACCATTTCCCTTTCCTACCAGGAGTGCAATGAACACTCCTGTTGTTCTACATCCTTGCACGGTTTTAGTGTTGTTAAGTGTACTAGATTTGTGTACATTCTAATAAGTATGTACTATCTCCATGTCTGAATTGGCCCATCACAGATATAGGTTTTTAAGATTATATATTAAGTATCCTTTCTGTCATGCACAGGAAGAAGACAATTTTCTTGGACAGACAATAAGCATGCCCTCCATTTAGGGCCTGTAGAAGCACAATGAATCAATAACCAAGTCTGCTTTTTAGATGTCCCTTGTTGGCTTTAAGTGACATGCCACACTTCTTTGCCCTTCTTCATGGTTGTGTAGTGTGTTCATCTCTCTCAAGTATGCTATGCTGATTTAAACACATTACATAATTATGACTATTTCATTAATTTTACATTATATTGTCAATTTCCACCTTTATGACATTTGAAAATAAATCCTTAGCAATAAGGAATGGAGCTATATAACAGTCTAAAGAGAGAATAATTCTAGCAAACATGCAGAACTTTTCGTAGATTTCAGTGTAAGTGTGGTTTCTAACTCTTAGGGGAGAAGTTTCAGTGAAACAAATTGCACAGTGGGATTTACCCCCTAGTCATCATTCTTTCTGTGATTCAATAATCATTCATGGGACACATGCTGTGAAAAGTGCCCTGCTAAATGGTGGGAGAAGATAATTAAAAAGCTTCGGTTCTTGCCCTCGAAGATCTCACAGTCTAGTAGACCACAGAAGCTAAGTGCAGAGCAGTATAGCAAATGTTATTCTAGCATTCTCCTTCACATACAAATTGCATATAAAGCAAATTTTCAGACGGTGCCTAATAAATCAGAAGCTCTAGGTCCAGATTCCACCTTAATTATTTCTTGTAATAGTATCAAGAAGGAACTTATCCACACTGAAAATATGTAATTCCTAGTATGCATTTTCACTAAAAGGGGAAGTAGGTCCAAATTACATATAAGAAAGATTAGAGATTTAGAGATTTCAAATCACACATTTAAAGCTTCATTCGGTTGTGAGTTCTGTGTGCTGCTTTAGAAACATGCTTACTGTGATATTTTTCTTGTTTCTATTGAATTCAAAAATATCTCCTCCAACTTGTTTCTCTGGGGATTAACATTGGGAAGTAGCATTGTTCTATAAGGTGTGGTAAACCAAATATGCTTATTTCCACAAGAAGATAAACTGCTTTGCATTATGAGCTTGGCAGGAGACAAGCCCATCTGCTGACAAAAGCCATTTTCTACAAAATAAAGCTGAAGGAAGCACCTGCTGCAGATATGTGAATAAAAGAATTATTCTCAGGAAATTAACTAGATTCTGTAGTGTTAGAAGTGCTTTACCAGGTTTTCTTTATTTTCTTTCAGTTGTTAAAAAACACGATGTTCAATATTTCTTATTATAAGACAATGTGTAATCTGTTTATATCAATATTTGGTTTAATAAACATTGAATAGATGGTTTGATATTATTAGAAAATCAGAAAAGATATAATATATATGATTTTTTTGAAATTTGATAATAAATACAATATTTTGTAAACATATATATATAATAAAAATAAGAATCCCATAGCCCAGTGAATTTATTTCAAAATATTTCTAGCATAGTTTTTAATAAAACTTCAAATAGAAAGAATATGTAATTAGAGCAACAAATCTTACCAAACTCAGCAAATATAAGATTTCTTTCTCTCTCTCTCTCTCTCTCTCTCTCTCTCTCTCTCTCTCTCTCTCTCTCTCTCTCTCTCTCTGTGCATTTTGTATATGTTTCTGTGAAAACATGCATACACATATGTGCTTGTGTGTATGAGTCAGATCACAACTTTTCAGACAGTTACTAAGGATCCATCCAACTTATTTTGAGACTGTCTCAGTGGCCTTACCTTTCAGCTACGTTTTGGGGCACTATACTCCAGGGATCCATCTTTCTCCTATGGGATTAAAAACTCACACCAACATATCTAGCTTTGACCTAGGTCCTAAGGAAATCAAATTCAGGCTGTCATACTTGTGATGCAAGCACTTCCCTGACTGAACTATCTTCTCAGTCCCAAGGAGATATTTGAACACAAATACTTATAAACTATTGGTTGCATTTTAGTTCCAAAAACATTTTTGAAAGGGCTTATGGAGATTTTAGAAAATATTTGCATATTGTCACCTATTGACTAAGGGGTGCTTAGCAATGCCACAACTGTATTAACAAGTATGAAAATGGACACATCACTGAGAAATACATACAACTCTTACTTGTCAAGTGGTAGTAATAAATTAAAATGTGAAATATATGATTCAAATTATTAACTTTTTAATGGACTGTAAAAATCAAAATTTGAAAAGTCATAGATATTTTGTGCAGGCAAGCACAGCAATGGGAGCTCTTGAGGGCAGCAGTCCTGTCATGTCTAAAGGCACTGTTTTGCTCTGGTTCTCCAGAGCTCAAGGTTTCTTTGTGTGGTGGGGGGTGGTTAACTCAGACACTCCCAAATGGACAAAATGCAGAGAATCGTTGTGTGGGGAGCTTAGCAACAGCAGAACTTGTCTATTACACCTTCTCCCCAAGGCTCAGGGACCATTGCTTAAGATGGAGCAGAAAGATTCTAACATCTGTCTTCTTTTCTTGAGACAAGATCTCTCACTGAAAGTGAAACTTGCTGTTTTAGCCAGGGGAACTAGCCGGCATGCTCCAGACATCTATATATCTCGGTCATCCATTGTTGGATTACTGAAAAGCATCAAAATGCCAGTTTTTTACATTGGTGCCAGGGATCCAAACTCAGGTCCTCATGCTTGTTCAGCAGGGTGTTAGCTACTGTTCAACAGGCCCCTCTAAAAACAAGACTTCCACTTTAATTTCTATTTTTAACATTTGTTTTACCAGCTACTCCAATATGTTCATTTGTATACATGCATAGGAAAGTCTACAAAGACAAGCAATAAAACCATTAACTTTCTACTGTAGATGGTAAGCCACCAAGAGTTTCTTTTTCATACTCATCTTAATAATCTAAATTTTTCACCATTGAAATGAAGAACCAAGTTAATTTGAGAAAAACAATTAATAAGTGTGGATCCTGAGAAATGAACACTTAAAAATCTCCAGATATTTAATATAAAGCTAGATAATAAAATAGAACTTGTGATTATAAATATAAAGTCATTGTGCATATATATATATATACACATACATACAAACTTTCTAAAATATTCTGCTCTTAGTTATGTTAGATGTAACAAGAATAGTAGCACTAATAATATATTAGAGGGTAAAATAGCCATTGTTAATGTTCTTTTATACTGAATGTTTTCATTATGAGAGAGTATCTCCCATGAGAAGATTGTGTCAAATTTAGTTAATAGCAGAATCTGCTTTTGAACTGTTTGCATTTAAGTGAAAAAAATAATTCATTGCTCAGATTCACAGACACACCCTTTCCCCACTATTCTACTAACATGAGTGTTGGGCATGTGAGAACCCACTGTAGAGGAGCTCAGAGTCTGAGATCAATGCAATGTTTTCTCCTACATCTGTTGTCACTTGTCTGTTCTTTTTTTAAAACTGCATGTTCAACACACATATTTGTATAAATCGTGTGTGTGTGTGTGTGTGTGTGTGTGTGTGTGTGTGTGTGTGTCTATACACATGCATGTGCAAATGCATGTATCACTTACAGGATATACATTTCATACCTAATTTTAACCAATGTTGAACTCACATGTGGCTTCTCAGATACCCCCTTTATATTTAATCTTCTCTTTTTTTCTCTACCAACATCTCTGGGAAAAGTAATTTCATGTTTCTTTGGCATCGACAAATTATTCTTTAAAAGAAAAATTCTATGAGGCACGTACCTTTACACACAAAAGAAGTGAGATTGTTTTGTAACTTACTAAGGAAGTGTTAAAATGTAATTTAATGTTCATGAGATTTTATACTAGACCTGTGTAAGAACAACTATGTTTGCCCTCTTATTTTTGCAAGTTGTAACATTGTTTTCTTTGTCTCGCATGCTTTACTCTTAAGAGTATTATTTTAATTTTGGTTAATATTTATTAACTTTGTTATAGGGGCATAATGTGATATTTTCATATATGCACATACTGCACACCAATTATATCCCTCCCCCACTTTCCTCACATACCTCTTCCAAATATCAGCTAATTTCTACTGAGTTTGCATGTCAACATTTTTAGCCTCCACATATGAGAATGTGTAATACGTGCCATTCTGTGTCTGGCTTTTTTTTTTTGACCTAGTATAATGTTCTCTAATTATATGCATTATGCTGCAAATGACTGAATTGTATACTTCTCTGTGGGTGAAAATGATTCTGTTGTATGTATTTCCACATTTTCTTTATCTATTCATCTAGTTTTGGGACCAAAGTTGATTACATATCTCAGCTGTCATGAATAGGGCTGCAGTAGACAGGAGATTGCAGTAATACAAATAATACCACAATTTTATTTCCTTTGAGTATAAACTCAGAAGGAGAATAGCCACATCATTTGGTAGTTCTACTTTTCTGTTATTTTTTAGAATGTCCCTGAATTTTTAATAATGATTACAGTAATTTATGTTCCCACTCACATTGTGTGAGTTTCTATGTCTCTGTGTACACACCAGCATTTATCATTTATTTTCATTATAATCATTCCAGTTGGGGTGAAGTGTTATTTTTATTACAGTTTTTATTTGACTACTATTATGGCTAATGATGTTTCTATGTTTATTGGTCACTTTTGTTTCTTATTCTGAGACATGTCTGTTTAGATCATTTGCCCATTTATAAATTTAACAACTTGTGTACTTTAGCAGCATGTTTCTAAAAGAAACAAAAGTCATCTCACTCACAATAGTTACAAAAATTAATTATGTAAGAATAATAGTATTTCTGCAAAATATGGATTTTGTATTATGCTAAAGCATAGAACAAAAAGAGCATACACTGTCAAATTTCATCCATATAAAATATGCAGATTATATAAATTTATAGAAGTAGACAGTCTATTATTTTTGCTTAGTGTGTAATGCTAGGGCAAGTGGAGCATTGGGGATAGAGGGGAATGTCTGCTGAAGGGGATAGACTTCTCTTCTTCATGGTAACAGTATTCTTAAACTTGTCAAACTCTCTGACACAGAAGACTGTGAATATACTAAGCACTGGGTGGCATACTTTTGAACACTAAGCATTTCATACATCAAATCATGTTAGTTTGTAAACCATATTATCTACTTGCTGAAATATGTAAATTAAAGTAGACATGCTGTTTCTGTCTGTAATCCTACTACTGGTGAGGATACCTTGAAAAATCTATAACAGCAATACAAAAGGCCCTGTTTCAATAAACAAAAAAAAACTGAGTATTATTTTTGGAAGAATTAAACAGTACTAAATATACATTAAAGAACTGAAATTAAAAGTGTCAACAACTTCATGCATTGGCACAGGAATAATATAATTGGAATCCTCATATGATTAATTGAATTGGACAAAAAGAGGGAAGCCTTTGGAAATAGGTCAGAAAATTATACAGGATAAGCAGAGACTTTCATTATGATATAGATTTATTACTCCAGTATATTTAAACAAAATAAATAAATATATATTTTAATAAATAAATACATAAATAAATATCTCTAAGTGATTTCTCTTGAGAAAGTGATTTATAACAGTATAAAATATAGCGATCCCAGTGTTGACTAAGTTTGTAAATAAACAGTTACGATGGATCTATAAATAAGCCCATTCTGTCCATAATACAAAAATCAAGAATATTCTGGAAGAAGGCAGAAAGGGGAATTCTCTTGTACTAGTTATTATTCTGTTGCTATAAGAAAACCCCATGACCAAGGGCAACTCAGGGAAGAAACTGTTTATTTGGTTTATGGTTCCAGAAGGATAAGAGTCCATAATGGTGAGAGTGGAAAAAAATAGCAACAACCGGCAAGCATGGTGGTAGGAGCAGGAATCTGAGAAATCATGTCTTCAACCACCAACAGGAAACAGAAAGAATGAACTGGATGTACAGTGAGGCTGTCAACTCTCACGGTCTGTCAGAAGTGGCAAACTACCTCTAGCTAGACTGTGTCTCTCTCTAACCTCCCAAACAACTAGGAACCAAGTGTTCAAATGCCTGAGTCTGTACAGTGCATGAGAGGCATTTCTTAATCAAATGACCATATTGCTAGGGGCATAAGGACAAAATTGAAATAGATCTGCTCTTCTGAAATCAGTAGTTAAGGACAAAGTGGTGTGAAGTTTTAAGTGTTGAGAAAATCAAAGCCCCAAAACCAACATTTGAACTTAGCAAAATTATCCCTCACAAGTAAGAAAACATCAACATTTTCTTGGAAAAACAAAATTAAAGGTACTCACCAGTGCAACTGCTTTGAAACAAGCTCATTAAAAGGAAGGAAAAAATATAGGTTCAAAATTTCTATCTATATCTAGGAAGGAATATTGCTAGGGAAAGTTTTGCATCTTGTAATCCTAAGTGGAAGAACCAGTTTAAATAATAATAGTTTTTATGCACTTGCCTATTTTATATGCTTAGAGATAAAGGAAATCAAAGACAGTAATTTTCTAAGTAATGGGAAGGAGGGGGTGGACATTCTGCCATTGGTCCTTATACAGTCTGTGAGTCACTGTAAGGTTTTTGACCTGCATCATAAGAAACATGAATCAGGTGGATGGGGGAAGGAAGAATACTGTGAACACTGTGGTCAAAATCTGTTAGATCTGTATTGTTCAAATCCTTTTCTAATCTCAGAGGACAGGATGGATGCATATGTCTGGAACAAAACCATTTACTTGTACTGAGCCATTAACAATAACTTACTACAAACAAGATATTTTTAAGGTTTACAATGTGCTTCATTTAGGTCAGTGACTTATAGGTTCTTCCCAAAAGCCAGATGAGGAACTCAGAGCAGGCAGGCCTTGGGGTAATTCTTGTTGCAGAATATCCAAATTCTTCTGAGAGTCTAGTTGGTTTTCCTTAGTTGCATGGTTGGCCAAGGCCAGAGCTGTGTTCTGATTCATGACCCTTGGACTTTCCTTTAAATCTCATTGTGAAGTTGCATTTCCTTTTAATATTTTTTTTTCAAAAAATAAACTTGGTATTCCAAGCTAATGATTTTTTATTTAAACAAGATGAAGATAGTGTCAATAAGGGATGGATAACTAAGAACCTGACATTTTTCCTCCATCTAACAGTATAAACAGTATGAGGATACCCCTTTGATGATATAAGAAATTACCTTATATATCAATGGTGCCACTTCAGGTCTGTCTATGGTGTTCACAGTATTCTTCCTTCCCCCATCCACCTCTGATTCATTCTTCTGATGATGCAGATCAAAAACCATACAGTGATTCACAAGGTTGACAACATGTCTCTCCTTCTAATGAAAAAGCTAGTGACAAGTGCACATTTCTAAGAATCTTTGACCCCCTAAGTGGTAGGTACTGCAAGGGCTTCTGTGATCGTCAATTAGTGGGTTACTTCCATAAATACAGATGATAAGCATCCAGCTACATAGACATTCATGTCTGTAGCCTTAACAGTAACTTGTTGGCTCATTTGATAAAAATCCAAATGAAAGCAGCTTTGAAATTAGGCAAAGTTCTCACAAATCCCTGTCTTTGAAATGCTTGGTCACTTGTTATTCAGTCAGTTGATATTAGTCATAAATTACTGCTTTTTACAAATCTGATCACCAAGCATCAATTGGACTAAATAGTTGTTTGGGGAGGGTTGATTATGAATTCAAGATATCTGTGCTGGCTAGTTTTATGTCAACTTGACACAAGCTGTAAATCATCAAAGAGGAAGGAGCCTCAACTGAGAAAATGCCTCCATCAGACTAAGGCTTTAGGCAAATCTGTGGGGCACTTTCTTATTAGTGATTAATGTGGGAAGACCCATCCCATTATGGCTGTTGCCATAACTGGGATGATGGTCCTAGGTTCTATAAGAGAGCAGGCTGAGCAAACCATGGGATCAAGCCAGTAAGCAATGCTCCTCCATGGCCTTTGCATCAGCTCCTACCTCTAGGTTCTGGCCCTGTTTGAGTTCCTCTCCTGACTTCCTTTAATGATGGACTATGATGTGGAAATATAAACCAAATACACCCTTTCATAGCTAAATTTGTTAGGGTCATGGTATTCTATCACAGCAATTGTAACTCTAAGACAGAAATTGGTCTCAGGAGTGGAGTGTTCCTGTGACAGATCTAAACATTTTTGGAAGGATTATGGAAGGACTTTGGAACTTGGGGCTGGAAAATCAACTGGGTGATTAAACCTTTTTGAGCTGTTCTATGGAAGTGTAGAAGGTGAGAACATTAAGAGGAATGAAGATGATGGAGGTCTAGTTTATGAAGTTCCAAAGGAAAGTTTGAGTCACTTAAAGATTCTATCTGGACCATTCAGTGAATGTTTTGAATTAAGAATCTGATCAGCTTCAGCTGAATAGTGAGTCAGCTGTGATTATGAAGAGACCAGCACCACTGAAGTGCAACTTTTATGGTACCTGGACAATTGATGCTGGTTAGCTGGAGCAGAGAAATTAGAGCTGATTAGACCAGCATCATTAAGGTGAAATATTTCTGGTAATTGTTTTCTCAGAGTCACCACACAGAAGCTGTGCTCCAGAGATGGCCAAGCTTGTACCTTAGGCTGGCAGGTGAACTTGGCAGTATGAGTCACTCAGTTAGTAATGGGCTTAAAGTTATGAAGGGGTCATGGAAAACAGCTGAGGCTTGGCACTGTGGGAGGCCATTGGTGAAGGTGTATGTAGCACAAATCTTAAAAGGTCTTATTAATAAAAACAAACTCAAGAGCCAGATAATGGGGTGAATGCTGAAAAATCAGAGAGACAGAACAGACCACAGCTAACCTCACCTCTCCAACTTCTCAGCTGATCCTATTTCCTCAGACTGGAAGACCCTGAGTCCTCATCTGGAATGAATCTCAGCTGAATGGCTGCTAAAAGCATAAAAGCTTAACCAGGCTCTACTTCCTGGTCCTCATGCCTTATATCTTTCTGCTTCCTGCCATCACTTCATGGGATTGAAGTCATGTGTCACCATGCCTGGCTGTTTCCACTATGGCTTTGAACTCACAGATATCCGGTGGATCTCTGCCTCCAGAATGCTAGGATTAAAGGTGTATGTGTGTGTGCCACCATTTTCTGGCCTCTATGTCTGTCTAGTAGCTTTTCTGTTCTCTGACACCCAGATAAGTTTATCGGGGTGCACAATACATCAACCACAGCTGTAGGCTCAGTAACAATTGAAGTCCTTGGATTAAGGAGGTCATGCAGAAAGGTTGAAGCTTCATACCACAAAAAGCTTAGGAGAGGCTTTTGATGAAAGTGCTGCTCAGTACACTTTGTAGATGCCATTTCCATGGGATGACTACCAAGAACAGCAGCAGCAGTGCTGTGGAGCCAGCTGGGTCCTCTAAGAGAAGCCTCTAAATGCTTTAGAGGGCAGAGCAAGAGACTTGACCCAAACTCTTTGGTGGTCCCCAAAGGACTGTGAGTTGATCCCAGATATCAGACATTGAAAATGGAGATTAGTTTTGCTTTGATTTGACTGTGGCTGTGCCCTAGTTCTTCCCTCTAATGTAAGGAAGTATTTAATTTATTTTTTATTTTATAGGAGCTCACATTCAAGAGACATTAGATTTTAAAAGAGTTTGTATTTTAAAAGAGACTGGATATTTGAAAAAGAATGAATTTTTATGTGTTTGAAATTTTAAAGGCTGTAGGACTTTCTAAGTTTGTAAAAAGTTTATATTGTGATGTCTTTAGTAATGTAGGATCTTTTGGATTAACAAGAAAGGAAAGGATATGGCTTAACAGTGATGTATTTGTATATCAAGTTGACAAGTTTCTTTTGTGCTGGCTAGTTATATGTCAACTTGACACAGCCTAGAGTCATTGGAAAGGAAGTATCCTTAATTGAGAGAATGCCTCCATAAGATCAGGCTATAGGCAAACCTAAAGGACATTTTCTTTTTCTTTTTTTTTTCATTTTTTAAATTTATTTAAGTTAATTTTACATATCAGCCACGGATTCCCATGTTCTCCCCCCTCCCATTCCCCATCCCACCCCCGCCTTCCCACCAGCCCACCTCCCATTTCCATCTCCTCCAAGGCAAAGACTCCCCCGAAGATTGAGTTCAACCTGGTAGATTCAGTCCAAGCAGGTTCAGTCCCCTCCTCTCAGGCTGAGTCAAGTGTCCCTGTATAAGCCTCAGGTTCCAAACAGCCAACTCATGCACTGAGGACAGGACCTGGTCCCACTGTCTGGATGCCTCCCAAGCAGATCAAGATAATCAACTGTCTTATTTATCTGGAGGGCCTGATCCAGTTGGGGGCTCCTCAGCTATTGGTTCATAGTTCATGTGTTTCCTTTCGTTTGTATATTTGTCCCTGTGATTTTTCCAACCATGGTCTCAACAATTCTCGCTCATGCAAACCCTCCTCTTTCTCACCAATTGGACTCCTGGAGCTCCACCTGGGGCTTGACCATGGATCTCTGCATCCAGTTCCCCCAGTCACTGGATGGGGTTTCTAGCATGACAATTAGGATGTTTGGCCAGGTGGCCTTTGAATACTTCAGAGATCTATTCAGAGGGCCTGATCAAGTTGGGGGCCCCTCAGCCTTTGGTTCATAGTTCATGTGTTTCCATTCATTTGGTTATTTGTCCCTGTGCTTTATCCAACCTTGGTTTCAACAATTCTCACTCATATTAACCTTTCTCTTTCTCGATAATTGGACTCCCGGAGCTCCACTTGGGGCCTAGCCCTGGATCTCTGCATCGAGATTCTTCAGTCCTTGGATGGGATTTCTGGCATGACTATTAGGGTGTTTGGCCATTCCATGACCAGAGTAGGTCAGTTCCAGCTGTCTCTCGACCATAGCCAGCCGTCTATTGTGGGGGTATCTTTGTGGATTTCTGTGGGCCTCTCTAGCACTTTGTTTCTTCCTTTTCTCATGTGGTTTTCATTTACGTGGTCTCCTATTCCTTGTTCTCCCTCTCTGTTCTTGATCCAGCTGGGATATCCCGCTCCCACAGGCTCTCTTTCCCTCTACCCTTGCCCTTCATTACTCCCACTCATGTCCAGGTTGTTCATGTAGATCTCAGCCATTTCTCCGAAATTGGGCAATCCTTGTGTCTTTCTTGGGATCCTTTTTTCCAGGTAGCCTCCCTGGTGATGTGAGTAACAGTCCAGTCATCCTTGTTCCACCTCTAGTATCCTCCTATGAGTGAGTACATACCATATTTGTCTTTCTGAGTCTGGGTCACCTCACTTAGGATGATTTTTTCTAGATCCATCCATTTGCCTGCAAACCTCATGATGTCATTGTTTTTCTCTGCTGAGTAGTATTCTATTGTGTATATATGCCATAATTTATTTATCCATTCTTCAGTTGAAGGGCATCTAGGTTGTTTCCAGGTTTTGGCTATTACAAACAATGCTGATATGAACATAGCTGAGCAAATGAAGAGCAATACAACATCACCAGAACCTAGTCTGCCTCCAACATCTAGACCTAAACATCAAAAATTGGAAGAAGCAGAAGAATACAGCCTTAAGTTTAACATGATGAAGAAAGGAGAGGCTTGTGTAGAGGAAAAGACAAAAAAATGGGAAGAATGCTATAAACAAATAGAAAGAGCAAACAGATTAGAAGAAAACAATAAAACCCTGGAAGAAAACCTAAAGGACATTTTTTTAATTAGTGATTGATGGGAGAGGGCACAGCCCATTGTTGATGAGGTCAACCAGGGTGTTGGTCCTGGGTTCTATAAGCAAGCAGCCTGAGCAAGCCGTGGAGCACAAGCTAGTAACACCCCTCCATGGCCTCTGAATTGACTTGTTACTACAGGTTCCTGACCTCTTTGAGTTCCTGTCTTGACTTTCTTCACTGATGGACTATGACTGGAAGTGTAAGCTAAATGAATCCTTTCCTCTTGAAGTTGTTTTTGATCATAGTGTTTCATTACAAAAATAGTAGCCCTAACTAAGACACTATTATTTGTACATTTTTGTAGATTCTGGCCTGGACAAACAGCAGTGGAAAACATCCTTTCCCACAGTGTTCATGAAAGAAAGAAGTTGTCATAAATAAACTGATAGTAGTATGTGTCTTCAGCCTTTAACTAGAGGAAATCATCTGTTTTCTCACTCTCAAATAAAAGTTCTGGACTCTAATGTGAAATGTATTAATACTGTTTAAACTTTTCTGAATTAAAATGGTAGCTGAGAAGCAGCCATTCTGAGTTGTGGGAAAAACAATGTAATTAGTTCACAGTGTGACCTTCATGTTTAATTGGCATTGTCTGACTATTATCTTCAGTCTGTGTTCCTTACAAAGGCTAAAAATGTCCTTAACCTGAGTACTTATTTGTAACATGTAAGAGATCTAAGGCCTGCTAGTGTCTAATACTCATAAAACATGAAAGAGTCCTCAGATGCATAATTTCTTAACTATTTTAATTGAACTGTGGAAGGAAAAATAAGGTACAGATCATCACTGTTGCCTAATTTGCCAAAAAATATCATCAGGTACCACTATTAAGAAATAAAAATGTCAGTGAGATAAATTTAAGTTTTACATTTAGCATCTATTTACTACAGGAATTGTCACTTGTATAAATTTTTAATAACTATTTCGATTTGTTCTTTTAAAGGAGGCTGCTGATGTTGAGTGCTTAGCCTGGACATCCATGAATATGAATATTTTATTATTTTGAATGAAAATGGGAGATCTAGAAATAAGACAGTAATCAAAGAGGTTGGAAAGGAACTGTGTTGAGTTTCTTGCTGTTTGTAGGGTACCTGGTTCCTGACCCTCACACAGGTCTGTCATGCTGAACCACATCCTTTGGACAGATTGTTTGAGAGTACTGTTGTTGCTGTTGTTTATGATAATTATTGTTCGAAACTATTACAAAGGGATTACCTGTGTGTATGAATTGTAAACAGGCATTATTCATTCAATAGTTTATTAGTATTACCATCTACTAGGTAAGAACTCGGCAAATGGACACTTTATTGAGGAAATTTAGGCACTTTCTTGATTGATAGTTCTCTCTAAAGAGAATTAAAATTTTTCTGTATTTTATTAGACTACTTATTATTAATTTTGTATTAATCAGTAACATTTTAATAAAGTTATGCATGCACATGCAAGATAAACATGTTTAATAAATTTATCATATATTAACATATGTGCTTTTAATTTAACATATATTTTATTAACTATTTTAAATGATTTTTTCATAAAGATATTTTGAACAATTACATGCAGTACTTTGAGCATCCAGATTCTATGTATTTCTGTAAATTCTAGGATCCACAAATTAGAGAAAGGATGGCACATTTGTCTTTCTGAGACTGACTGACTGCCTAATATGATTATCTTCAGTTGTGTCTACTTTCTTGCAAATGACATAACTTCATTTTTGTATACTTGGCAAAATTTCCATTGTGTATATGTACTTGATCTTCTTTAGCCATTCCTGTCTTAACAGAAACTCAACCTAATTAAATTATTTAGGCATAGTGACTATTACTGCATTAAATGTTGGTTTGCAAGTTCACTGTAATGTTTTGACTTGGAGTGTTTTGATTAAATAAGTGGGAGTGATATTTATGGGTCATGTTATAGATTCTGAGAACCTCCACATTGATTTTCATAGTGTCTAAGTAAGTTTCTCTCTTCCTCCCCATCAGTAAAACTTGCATTTTATGGAAATTCTTTTAGTTCACTTCCTTGCCAACAATTGTTGTTCCTTAATGTTCACCATTTAACTGGGGTGTCCTTGAATCTCAGTGGAGCTTAAAACACAGTTGTCTGATAGCTAGAGATAACTAGCTGAATAATTTTTATATGCTTATTGACCATTTGATCTTCATGTTTTCAGAACTCAGTTTATTTGTTCAGGACAATCATTGATTTGTTTTTTTTCTTATTATTTAGTTATATGAAAACTCTTCACATTCTAAATATCAGTCCTCTGTCAGATATAAAGGTTTTTCACTATCCCATAGCCTGATTGTTTCCCTTTTATGTATAAAAGCTTTTTGAATATTTTTTGAGAATTTCAAACACGAGTACTGTATTTACATCATTACCACACTCTCCCACCTCCAACACTCTGTTTCCTCCCCAATGCTTCTCAAATTCATGACCTCTTCTTTAATTATTCACACACACACACACACACACACACACACACACACACACACACCCCAACACAGTATTCTGAGTCTATTTACTTTTGCTCAAATTCATGTGGGTTGAGGCTGATCATTAAGATTGGATAACCAATTAAGGGATTCATTCTAAGAGAAGACTGACTCTCCATCTCTCAGCAGCTATTAATTGCCTATACATCTTCATCCAGGGTTAGATTGTGAGATTACTCTTTTTGTGTTGGTATGTCAACTGGTATTATCATTGTGCAGGTCTTATTTAAGCTACCATATTTTTGCAATTTCATGGATACAGGATTGTGGCCAGAAGTTTTCCTGTGTCCTGAAGCTTCTCAGTCCCAAATAAACACACAGAGGCTTATATTAATTACAAACTGTTTGGTCTATGGCTCATGCTTATTGATAGCTAATACTTACATCTTAAGTTAATCCATTTACATTAATCTATATTTTGCCACATGACAGTTGTATTATCAGTCTACTGACATCTTGCTCCTTGGGTGGCTAGATGGCTTTTCTCTTGACTCCACCCTTCTTTCTCCCTATATTTAGTTTGGCTTCCCCATCTAGCTATATTCTGCCCTGCCATATGCCAAAGCAACTTTATTCATCACCCAATAAAAGCAACACATATTCACAACATATAGAAGTATCATCCCAAAGCATGTTCCCCTTTTTGTCTAAATGGTCTTTCTGTATACTCTGAATATATGTTGCTCTCATTGGTTGATAAATAAAGCCATTTGACCAATGACAAGGCAGAATAAGGTAGGGCAAAGATCAAAAATGGTGGAGTCAGAGCAGATGCCAAGGAGCAACATGCCAGCAGACTGGTAATTCCAGGAGAACATGCAATACATAGATGAATAGAAATGAGTTAATTTAAGATGAAACAGCTAGCTAGCAAGAAGCCTGAGCCATAGAACAAATAGTTTGTAATTAACATTAAGCCTCTGACTAGTTATTTGGGTACTGGCAGGAGGGAAAAAATTATCCAGCTACAATTGGCACTCACAGTTGGGCATGGATCCACATAGACCTGATAAAGCTTAAAAGGGACTCTTAATGTACAGAAACAGAGACACACTGGGCTTCCTAATCTCACAGTCTCATGCCAGCAGCAGCACAGAGATAAGTCTCCTAACAGCTGCTAAAAGATGGTATGGTGGGCTCCCACAGTCTCTCCCACAAGCCATGGTACAAGGAGGCTTCTCCCAGTCCCTACCACTGCCCATGGGCTTGAAAGCAAAGGCCCATGCTTAAGAACACAGCTGGTTAACATTGCTTCGCAAAATTGGGGAAGTAAGTGTGACTTGTTGGTACCTGAGTCATGTTGGAAAGGTAAATGGGGCAGAGCCAGCAGCCTTTCATCCTAGCCATGCAGCTTAACAGTTTAAAAACTCTCCTGGTCAGAAAAGGATTAAAGATACACAATAAAGACAGATTCAGATGGAAAAGAAAACTCTAAACTGGTTGTAGCACAAATGTTAAAAGTTCTTATTAATAAAACAAACCCAGGAGCCAGGTTTTGGAGTGAAATCTGAAAGATCAGAAATGCAGAACAAGCTGCAGCTAATCTCACCTGATTACTCAGCTGATCCTGTTTCCTCAAACTGGAAGCCTCTGAGTCCTCATCAGAATTGATCTCAGCTGAACTGCTACTAAAAGCATTAAAGCTTAAAAACATCTAGTTCCTGGTCCTCACACCTTATATGTTTTCTGCTTCCTGCCATGACTTCCTGGGATTAAGGATGTACATCACCATCATGCCTGGCTGTTTCCAGTGTGGCCTTGAACTCACAGAGATCCAGATGGATCTCTGCCTCCCAAGTGATAGGATTAAAGGTGTGTGTGCCACCATTTTATAGACTTTATGTCTATCTAGTGACTGTTCTGTTCTCTGACCCCAGATAAGTTTATTAGAGTGCACAATATATTGAGGGACACAATATCACCACAACGGGTTATAATATGTTTAAGAAAAAGGGATGAGAAAGTCCTTAAAAAATAGAATAATAAAAAATAAAATAAGCCACATAAAGATGGAAAGTACACAGAGAGTCTGAATACTGTGCATTATTATGTTGCCTTTGGGATTTTTAACTGCTATGAGACATTTGATTGCAAAGGCTACTAAATTAAACCAATCTATATATTTTAGAAATATCTTGTTTCCAAGGTTTAAGTCAGAAGATATGTTACTTTGGAAAAGAGGTTCTGCTTTTGTTTTCACAGAAGATGAAAAGCTGTAGGTTCCTTATAGGTTAATTCTATCAAAAAGACCCCCTGAGAGGTCTCTAAAGGAATCTATGGCCTAGGTGAGCCAACATCCAGAACAGCATCAAAGCAACTGCCTGACACAATGCAGGATAATAGACTATGCCAGTCAGGATTTGAACACAATTCTAAATTTCTCAGGATCCCCATAAGATTGCCATCATCCCCAATCAGCAGGAAGTAGTATAGAAAGCTATGCCCAGATTCCCAAAATATTGTTTATGAATGTTTTTATTTAAAGTGGGTATATGGCATAGAAATGATGAAAAAAGGGTAGATTATTGAATCTACCTTAATCCAAAAAACAATTGTTAATCTCAAAATACTTTACATTGATATGGATTTTGTTTTATTAATACAAATTTAAGGTCAGTTTTCTTATATGTATATGTATGCATATTTCTATTCTTGTTTAGGGTATTATGTTTATGCAGCTCATTTAAAATGTAATATATAATTAAGAATACAACTAAATAGTCATCATAATAGTCAAACTTATAGTCATGTTAGTTAGATCTTCTAGGTATATATTTTAGATAGATAGGTAGTCTCAAACACTTCGAATACCTACAGAATACAGCATTTAAAATATTTTAAAAACCTAAACTTTTCTTGACAATGAGACATGTCTGCTCCTGGGAGCACCAATATACTTCAGAGAAGATGATGGGCATTGAAGATACTCCATATGGAGTTTACTTTCTTTGTGGCAAAGTTTAGCCACTGGGGAAAAAACTGTTCTTGCCTGGATTGTTTGACAATATGTTGTATAAACTGGACATGCAGGACCCATAGGAAAATGACCGCTGAACTTTACCAAAACAGGGTGAGATTATCCTTCAGGTTCCTGCTTCATAGAAGAAACTGCCAGACATTCTTCAGGACACAGAAAAAAGCAACTGATGACCTTTGCCAAAACAGATAAAATGCTTCTCCAAATTTCCTGCTTCACCAAAAATATGCCAGAGACTCTAAGCCTATAGGCTGAAGATGGGTGCCCCAATAGTACAAGAAACTTTGAGTGGCTGTCCAGGCAGCCAGATGTCTCTGTCATTTCTAAAATATTGGAAGATGCTTATAATTCACTTCATGTTTACTTAGGTAATATTATATCTTCCCAGGGTCTTTGATGGAGTTGAAGACTAGACACTTAAAATATAGTTTTCCTAGTTTATGATAGAAGGTAAATTAGACATGAAAATTAGACTCACAAATATAGGACAGATGATTTTTTTCTTTAATTTTGTCAAATACAAATAGATTTGATATTGTAACTATAATTCTTGCTTGAAAACTATTTTGTTATATGTAATTTTACTATGTTAAAGCAAAAACCTTCCTTTTTGATTAGACAGAAGAGGAGAAGTACTGTGGGATGATCTTTCTGTATGCTCTGAAGATGTGTTGCTTTCATTGGTTGATAAATAAAGCTGTTTGGCCAATGACAAGGCAGAATAAGATTAGGTAGTACATTCAAACTGAAAATGGAGTTGAAAAATATTGGAGTCTGAGCAGATGTCAGCCTGGCACCCAAGGAGCAACATGCCAGCAGACGGATAATGCCATGGCCACATGGCAATACATAGATTAATAGAAATGGGTTAATTTAAGATGAAAGAGCTAGCTAGCAAGAAGCCTGAACCACAGACCAAACAATTGGAATTAATATTAAGTCTCTGGCTGGTTATTAGGGTACTGGTTGGTGGGAAAGATTTATCCAGCTACACAGCTTCCCTATCAATAGATGATAGTATCTCATAATAGATGTTGGTCTTATAGTATTTCCACATTTCTTCAATAATATTTTGTGAGGCTTAGATGTAGAGATTGTGTTGTATGTGTAGCAACTGGGGTTGGGTACTCCATGAAAAGTCTTTCTCTGAATTATGACCAGTTGTGGATTTCTGTAATGTTCTCTGTCTTCTGCAAAAATAAAGAAGTTTCTGATGATAAGAGACTTAGGATTGTTTGAAATGCATTTATCATAAAGATATGCTGTTTAATCTACCTCTTCTAATTTCTGTATATAGAACAGCATATTCATCCTCACTATAGAAGGTCTTGGCTTCAAGGGCTTATTCTGTAATGATAATTAAGGTACATACAAATAATACAATTAATGTGATCGAAGCATCTTAGATACGTATAAAAATAAACACTGTTAGTCCTATGAATTCAGAGATGTTCTCAGTCTAGGAAACCTATTGTTAGTAACTTTATAATGAAAAATAGTTTTCAACATGTCTGAGTTAGAAAAAAAAAGCTTCAGCCAGGTGGGGTAGCACATACCTTTAAACCCTGCACTCAGGAGGCAGAGGAAGGCAGGTCTCTGTGAGTTTGAGGCCAGCCTGGTTTACAAAGCAAGTTTCAGGACAATCATGGCTGTTATACATAAAAATCCTGTCTTGAAAACCCCCAAACAGAACAAACAAACAAATAAGTAAATAGATAGATAGATGATAGATAGATAGATAGATAGATAGATAGATAGATAGATAGATAGATAGATAGATAGATAAAGCATTTTGTAGTATGCAACAGTTAATGGAGAGACTCATAACTGTTCAAAGTGTTGAGGACACGTGACAGTTAAATACCTTATCCCTAAAAAGAACATCTATAATAGTCCTACAAGGCCTTGAGAACAACATGGAAGAAAGGATAGAACGATTGTAATAGCTGGTAGTTGGGATGACATTATTGAAAGCTGTGTTTGGAACAGAACATGGCTGTTATAATTCTGAACACATGGCTTCTTTGCCTATCTGTACAAAACCTGCACAAACAAAAGACTTTAAAGGATTGGGGAGAATAAGACTATAAGGAGTGGGAAGTGGAAAAAGAGGATAGTGAGGTAAATATGATTATATCTTATACATGTCCTAAGTGCCAAAAATAAGGAAAATGAATGAATATAAAGAAAATGAACAATATTGAGAGTATATATACATAAGTACAGATATGTATCACTTAAATATAGACTCATATATTTCTTATCAATAGAACACCAGTGTTGGTCCATCAGTATAGTATATTTAAATAAGCCAATATGGCTATCAGATTAATGGATAATGTAATCTTATATAACAGCTAGTATACATTTATATACATAGTGTGTGTATGATCAATCATTGGCCAAAAATAATCATATAAATCTGCATGTACATTTTCTAACAGATATCATGTGTATGTATAAATATATATGCACACAGAGCCATAAAGATAGCAAACATCATTGTCCCCAAAAAAATGATCAAATATAAGACAAAACTAAAAGGACAAAAGGGATATTGCCAAGGTCAGAGACTTTCACACAGTGTATTACAGTGGGAGCTTGTGAGTTGAAGACTAGAATTGAACATCTAGTTTTGAGTGCTTCATGACACTGCAAAACTATCTACCTTGTTTCTCCCATTTTCCCAAATGGAATATAAATAACATTTCCTTATTAAAGTGCCTAACACAGTGATGGAGTCATAATTAATATGTGGCTCCAGTTCCTTTCCTTCTTTTCATAGTTATATAATGTTTAGTCTTCTTAATTAAAAAGTAAGAAGACCACCAAGAAATATATCAAAAGCCATAAATTCCTCTGCATGTCACACCCGTAAAAATCCCCCTGGATTTACCACAGATGCTCAAACAACAGCAAGATTGCCTGTTTCCTGGTTTCTTGGTTTATTAACCTAAAAGACAGTTGTGACAAGAGATGCAGAGAGTGAGAAGAGTTCACTCAGGATGCTTATCGCCAAGCTAACACTGTGTCATTCCGTGATCCTCTGAGAGAATCCCTCAAAGAGGGAATTCAGTTATTGTGAGGTGATACTTTATTACCAACACTTAGAAATCTTTCAAATGCTTCAATGTCCATCCTATTAACTTGCTGAATAATGCATACATACCTGTTCAGCAATAGCTCTCGGTTGGAGTAATCACCACAGTGGTTGCTCTCCAATTGCCACATTGTGCATTGCCTTTCTAATGCACCATCCTCAAATTAAACTCTATTGTATTCCTGGAGTCCTCTGGAACCATAAATAATATATGTGCACACACAAAAAAAAATAGAATTCCATGTGCGTGGGAATTAAAGTTTGACTAAGAGCCACACAAATGAAGAATATGTTTTTTTTAAACAATATATTTGTGGATACTTACATTTTGAAACACTTCACCTATTTCCAAGTATTAGTAGATGTATAGTTGTTTGTCAACATTAATATGAAGGATGTATACTACTAAATTGTATATGATTATGGGCATGCTTGAATCAAAATCTAAATTTTTGTGACAGCATTTATGAAATACATTATGTTCATTATGTTGCATTTTGTTTAAAATATCATGTTGAGAATTTGTTTTCACAATGGCAGAGCTTTAATTCTCATGAATTTTGTATACTGGAGAAAATTGGAAGTAATTTTCAAAAGCAACCAGACTAACTGTGCAGAGCTCCTGAAGACACCACTGGAAAGCAAGAGATTGATTATAATGAATGGGGTTTGGGGACAAGTCAAGGTAAAGAACATTATGTGGAATGAATCCTGTGCATTATTGCTGTTTCTTTTCTATGTGTTTTCCTCAGGTTGTCTCTTAACTAACTCTTAAGTATTTAAAAATAACATAAGTGATAATTCATATGAATAATCCAGAAAGCAACTATAGTCATTCAAACACAGTATTATTTTCCAGCTTTCTAGAGGTTACGATTATCATCTTTGTATTCTCAAGAACACATTTTGTTTTTTAAGGATGCTTACCATTTAATTATCATATTCTCTCTGTCAATCTTTAGAAACAAGGACTGAAAGCATTTTAAAAGCATGCCATGAGCTATGAAGTAATGTCTATGTCAACAGAATCCACAATTTCATGCTGTAGAGAAGGTTCTTATAGCACTACATTTCTGATGTCTATTGTACTCATCAAAGCAAAAGTTCATGTTTCATTTTCTTTGAAGGACACATAAGTATGTCTGGTTTATAGTAAAAGTAAGTATAAGTACAAATTCTTTCTATAAAAGTTAGCCTTTCATCATGAGATTGCTGTAGATATTCATCATACCCTTGAGTCTGTGAATTAATACTCTCATCTTGGAGGTAGATAATATTCAACTTCAGTAGCTAGTAAAGAAAATATAGGATCAATAAAGAAATATGATTTTTATTCCGAAGAAAGGTCATTGGTTCTCATAATCTATATATCTCAAAAAACAAAAAATAACACAAACATATTTTAGATTATGTCAGATATTAGTTTCTGTTTCTCCTCTGAGCAGAGGTAATAATGCAGATAAAATATAGGCATAATTAAAGAAAGGAAATTTCACTTAAAAAGGAAACAAATCTGGGACATTTTAAATAATCAGGAAGTATTGCTGTACAATAGTTTTCCTATTATGAGTATAATTTTTTAAGGTTTAGCTATTTATGGAAGCTAGGCCTGATGTCTCCTGTTGAATTAACATATTTTCCAAAAAATATTTTAATGTATTACCAAATGTAATGTAAATTAAATATTACCTTAAAATAATTTATATGAGCTATAATGGTAAAGAAATCTAGATGCAACTAAAATAGAGAAGTTAGATTGGTGGCATAATTTGATTTTATTTAATCTGGATCTAAAATAAAATAAATGATCCTCCAAAGTTTATCCTCATACTATTTTGTAATTGAAAATATAAAGTTTTTTTTTTCTACCATCCTTTTTTTCTCCCCACCTTTGAATAGGTCAAATACATACTCATATATTGCCAACTAAAATACTACTTTTATTGATTGACTCAAAAATCAGAAGGAAGGTAAAACAGGTAAAGATGAAATACAACTAGAAATGTGGTTGGCCTCTGTCCATTCCTCATTTCAAATCATAGATCTGATGCTCAGGGAACTTCATTTGACATGATAGATTTAGACCACACCTTAGAAAAAAAGTTCACAGGAAGTACAAGCAGCATCTTTGAACTTACCATTTTTAGGCAATGCATGGAGATATGACCAAGATCAATAAATACAGAAGTTGTCAATAAAACAAGGTGGGATGAGTTAAAATTAATTCACTTAAGATATATCTTTTTTTTGGTTTTTCGAGACAGGGTTTCTCTGTGTAACTTTGCGCATTTCCTGGATCTTGCTCTATAGACCAGGCTGGCCTCAAATTCACAAAGATCCGCCTGCCTCTGCCTCCCAAGTGCTGGGATTTAATCATTTTTTCAGGTCTTCCCTCTGTAATGTCTGTGCTTCCTATTTCGTCCCTCAGTCCATGATATTCAGGAGGTTCCCAAAATGTGATGACAAATTGTTCATAATGATTCCAATGATCCTATCCATTAGGAACAAATTTCCCTAGTAATTTATCATGTTTGACAGTCTTTGTCTCAATGCGAGATTAGTTACAGTACTCAGTTTCTTTGCACTTAGGCTGATCCCATCTGTCCCTACATATCCCACAGATCTATGACCAAGGGGATGACACTCTTTTCTTTCTTGTTTAAAATTAGTCTCCAATTAAAGCAATTTAGAGTCAGACTATTGTCTCATTGTATATTTTCCTATACTTGTTCATTATGAAAACTCCTGTATGCATGATGAATCATAGACTTTCCCATTCCATCCACACAAAGAATCAGACCTGAGGGTATCTTCCATCATTTCTTCATTCCTACCTCATTCTTTCCCTCCTCACTTTTTGATATTTTAATAGACATAAAATTTATGGATACAAGGAACATCTATTTGCTCTTTGAGGCAGATTTGCATGTATCTTCAGATGACCTTGAATTTCCTGTGTACATGAGAATTACCTTGAATTTTAAATCTTCCTCTATTTATATCCAAATATTGAGATTAGAAGCATGCACTGCCATTCCTAGTCTATGTGGTATTTAGGGTTGAATTCTGGGGTGGTATATGCTAGGGAAGCACCAGACCAACATATATATATATATATCCAGCCTCATAACTTAACTTTAAAATTTTTTTCAGGTTGACTGTATCACACATATCTAATTTGTCTTCTTTTTCTTGTATCTAGCAAGCTGGAAGAAATACTAATCCAATATATCCATTTCATGTTCTATTCACTCCACATTTACAGGCAATCAGCTAATGATGAAGACAGCAGTCACAAGATTTACATATTATAATTTCTTCTTCCACAGCACCTTTTTTTCCAAGAATATTTCTGGGTCTCAGTCAAATATAAAATCAGCCACAGCAAATACAATGCAATGTTGCTGGAGCATGCTTGTGATTCTATTCCATACGCACTACTCACAGATATTTCAGTATATCACCTAGTCCATCAGTCATTTTGGGAAATCCTCAAATTGCAGATCCCATTCAAGGACTCAATACCATAGAGAAAGGCAGTTACCCTGGAATTTCCCCCAAGGTTGCTCAACTCACAGATTAATCTGCCTTGGTTGGAAGACTTACCTTCCATTAAAGGAAAGGTGCAACTTCCATTACAGAATAAAGGACACAATCTTGTATCCCAAGGAGAAAGGTAACCATATCTTATTGCCACCAGTAATCCTACAACCTCAAGTATATCAGTTGCATTGTTACCTACCAGAGAGACTATGCAACTGCTCATCCCCAACTCATCTTTAGTCCTTTCAGCTCCCTTATTTTTTTCATTTTCTCCTCTAGAGATATATAAATAAATGTCTATGCATTATATCACCAATGGCAGACCAAAGAATCCAATGAGTTTTTTGGGTTTACTTACAGAAGCATGGGGAACTCAAAGGCAGACATATCATCAAAATGTCTACCTCCATATAGTGGACAACTCAGAAAAGCTACATCCCTTATGTTCTCGCCCCAACGTTCAGCCAGCTACACTGAAGAGTGTCCTTTCCTCTGACAAGTTGTTATTGCCTAGATTGCCTCTAAGAAGAGGCCATGGGAACTTTGTCATTTTCTGACCGTCCACAGCCTCTCAACTTCCATGGGCTTCCTAAGTCTTATTGTTTTAGTAGCCTCACAAATCATATGAATCTCTCTTCTCCCTCCAGGGGGGGCGGGGCTTCCAATTCAAAGAAGATAGCCACACAATAGTCTCCTATATCTATTCAACTTCCAGATGTATAGAAATGGTTCCATACCTTAGAACTTTGTGAGCACCTCTAAGTCCACTTGTTGTGAAATCTGTTCAAAGTATAAAGAATGGTTCTGTTGTCCTGACATTTGTCTTAATGAAGTGAACTTATTATGAACTAAGTTTTATATCTTAGTGATAAGTTTAGCCTTTCATTCTATTATTTCCAATGAAGAGGTTTATATTACTCAAAAAGTTTGATATTTGTATATGCATATTCATTTATGTAATTGAAGTTTTCTGAGACTGTTTGTAGTTCAGCTCTGACATTAAAATATTTATTTGTTTTGTGAGTATTTTTGAACTTGGATTAATTTGTGGCATTCATATTTCTTTTGTCATTTATTGCCTAATATAGCTTATGAGTGGTTTATATTTAGTAAATTATTATTTTAGATGCTTTCTTTATTTTGTGATCATCATAAAATATATTTACATAAATTAAAGTGACCAAGATGTTACTAGCCACTATAATCTTTTGTGATCACTTTTCATACATGAATTGTCATTAAATGAAACATACCTATGTAGCAATTTTTATTCTTGCATTAGTTTTATTTATTTATTTATTTATTTGTGTTTTTTGAGACAGGGTTTCTCTGTGTAGTTTTGGTGTCTATCCTGGATCTTGCTCTGTAGACCAGGCTGGACTCAACTCAGAGATCCAACTGGCTCTGTCTCCTGAGTGCTGGGATTAAAGGTGAGTGCCACCACAGCCCAGCCTTGCATTATTTTTAATTGCATATATTTTAAGATAGGAATGACAAGGAATACAAATTAAAGATGGTAATTATAAGATTTGGTGAATTTTGATATATAATTTTGTTATCATCTCACAATTAAGAAAGTCCTGTCTCCTCCTTTCAATTTCAACTGTCATAGGAAAATTTTGTCTGTCTTTCAACATCATGTAAGTAGAGTAATAATATGTACAATCTTTCACATATAGTTTCCTTTATTTTTATTTAAAATATGTATGAGTTTCAATGATGTTGCAATATTGTACACCCATATTTCATTTCCTTTAGGACACTTAGATAGATTTAATTATATAACTGTGATTGACTTTGTTCATTCATTAACATAGAAAAATTTTGAAGGTTTTATAACCTACACACAAAGCTTCCATTAATAATTAAGAATAATATTCTTACATATTTTCAATTCTTCTTCACAAATACCTTAAGGATATTTATAGTAAAGTACATTATAATATGAATGTTATATATATAATATAAAAATTAGTAGTTAGTTAATAACTGTATGCTCTTTCAAAGAATATATGAGGGGGAACATTCAGTCCTATTGTTTCAACTGAATTAATTCTAAAGGACCCATTTCAAGTTACACAGTCCTGTTAGTAGAGACATGGACTATTTTACAGTTCATCTACCAATAAGTATGAGTTTTCTGTTTTAAGTATGAAATTACTTGAATTCACATTTAAAATATAAAACCTGAAATTAAATACTCTATGTGATGTACAACTGAGCAAATAAATATACAGTGTGAAGAATGTTGTTTAATTATACTTCAGAATGCATCAGACTTCTAAAATATAATGACTACCAAAAGATTTTAAGACTAACTGTCATCATAGAGTCTTCATCGTGTAATTGATGGAAGCAGATGCAGACATCCACAGCCAAGCACCAGGCTGAGCTCCAGGAGTCCAGTCAAAGAGAGGGAAGAGAGATTCTATAAGATAGGGACAGCAAGATCATAGGGGGAAACCTACAGAGACAACTAAATCAAACTAATGGGAACCAACAGCTGTGGAGCCTGCATGGGACTGGACTAGTCCCTCTGCATAAGCAAGACTGTGTAGCTTGGTCTGTTTTAAGGGACTACTGGCAGTGGGATCAGGATCTATCCCAGTTGCATGATCTGGCTTCTTGGAACCCATTATCTATAGTGGGACACCTTGCCTAGCCTTGACCAGGGTTGGGGCTTGGATCTGCATCCACTGAATGTACCAGGCTTTGCTGACTCCATATGGGAGGCTTTGCCATTTTGGAGGAGGGGATGGAGGCTGAGATGGGGAGGAAGGCTGGGGGAGAGTGGGATGAGGGATGAGGGGGAATCTGTAGTTGGTATATAAAATGAATAAAAAAATTTCCTAATAAAGAAAAAAGATATCTAAGAAGTGCAATTGTCTTTTGAAATCCAGAACTTTTCATAGGAATCCTAAATAAGAATAATTAAATCTTGTCTACATGGTAGTATAGTATTTGCATGTAATAAATACATGGCCATGTGTAGCTTGTTCATAATCTCTAATACAAATAAAATATTATGTTACTGGTTTTACTGTATTGTTTAGGGAATAATAGTATTAAAAAAGTCCACTTGTTTAATATTGGTACAGTATTTTTTCACTTATTTTTGATCGATGATTGGTTGACATAGATTGAAAACACACAAGGATGTAGAACTACCTGTAATAGGTTTGAGGGAAGATCAAAATCTGTCAAAATGTAGTAAATAGTATTATCCAGTCTTTCTCCCAAGTAACTCTCAGCATCACAAACTCATAAAGTATTTTAAGTCATGTTTTTGAAATTTCAGCAGCTAAATACCAAATAAATTGATGATGAATTGTTGAAAATTTTCTAATTATTTTACATACTGGACACAGTATCAAAAAATGTTCAAAATAATGAAAATCAGAGAAAATATTAGTAGCAAAAATCGTCCATAATAAAAAAGAGTTGAGAGAAAACATTAAGATGCAGAGGAAATATAAATGATGTTTGACTGAAGATACATTTTATTCCAATGCTTGTTTCTGACATCAATAAAAACTACAAAAAAATACACAAAATAGATATGATAGATAGTTCAGGTTCACCATAATTATGTAATATAATAATGCTTTTACATATAGCAATAAAGTATGTATTTCAAACAATTCAAGAAGTAAATTTATGCATACATATCATTATTAGTGCAAATATTGTATTTGAATTTATTCATTTATTTCAGGATGATAGAAGGCAATGGGAAGATGTGTGTGTGTGTGTGTGTGTGTGTGTGTGTGTGTGTGTGTGGAGAGAGAGAGAGAGAGAGAGAGAGAGAGAGGGAGAGAGAGAGAGAGAGAATATTTTAGAGAATAGATCTAACTGATATAACCTCAGGATAGTAACAGATTTGAACATGTACTAAATTATGATGGAAATAATGGTATGTTCTCAAACGAGATCTTTTACTTAACAAGTTATCACTACAACAAAATAATGGGAATAAAAAATAGTAAGATATATTACAAATACCTGAGTATTTAAAGATCTTTCTCCTTAACAGCTTTAATAAAAATATAAATCAAAACAAAATCAAGGACAATCTAGAAAACAAAGATAGCTCAAATAATATATGAAGAGTGATGAGATTTATGAAAAATGTCCCAAAAATTCCCAAAGTAGCAAAATTATAGATTATATTTATTGAATCAGAATTAAACAGTCTAACATTTATCACCATATAGAATTGAAATTTAGGTATATGTGAAGTATTAAAAATAATGGTATAGAAATGACTTTCAGAAAAACATAGTGAATGTTTTCACACACATAATGTTAAACACAAAGTGCAATATTACTGAATAATCCATAAGGCAAATAATATAGATTATCCATATACTAATTAATTTTAAACTGATTTACGGCCATGGGAAATCAAGGGAAATGGGGAAGACAAATGAGAAAGACACAAATGTTAACGATGATTTAAAAATCTGAATTCCTTGTGTGTACTTGTGGGTTTACTATATGATTACTCTTAAAACATCCATGAGCAAGACATGTACAAACTCAAGCCAGTGCAAATCCTGGCAAAGGATATGGGAATTGGGCACAAGCCCTTCCCCTATTAATTATATATTATCTCACATATAAAAGCCTATTCTTTTCTAATGAAAGACAGAAAGGGAATGGATCCAGCAGGAGGGGAGATGGAGAGAAATTGGAAGGAGTAGAGGGAGGATGACCCTTAATCAAAATATATTATGTGAGAAAGGAATCCATTTTTCAACAAAAGGAAAACAGAAAATAAATCTTAAAATACTGATTAAATAATATTAAACAGCACAAACAAAAAATATTTATGCCACTACTTACAAAATACACAGTACTTTGACTTCATCTTGCATGACCTCCATAAAAGAAAATAAAAGCCGTATAAAATGAAACTAAAAGATTAGCCAGAATCAGTGAGTGACTCACCTGCCTGTGGAACCGAACTGTACCCCTCCTCTAGTTTCTGTTCTTAGGGTCCAATCTCCAGATATACTAAGTTCCAGCTTGTCCCTGGACCTGTGCTGGGCACTGTACCCAACCCAGGCAGACTTCAACTACTCAGGAGCATGCCAAAGGAGCCAGGACCTGTGAGTGACCCGCCTGGCACGAAAATGCAGCCTTCCCTGATTCTGTTTCCTGGTCTCTTGTCTGGAAACACTCAGTCCCAGCTGCTGGGCTTTGTCCCCAACACCAGGAAACTTCTGCCATGCAGGAGAAGACCACAATAGCCAGAACCAGCATAAGCCAAACCAGTCAGAACAGGCACAAGCCACACCAGCATGAACATGCTTAGGCTGCTCAGGTGCAGATCAAACCAGTCTGAAGAACAGATGCAACTGAATCAATCAGAAGAACGGAGACTCCCTACTGCACCAAAGGCCGCAAAAATAACTGTCAGAAAACCAACTCCTAATTTGGACTGAAACTCTCAAGGAGACCAGAGGAGGTTATGCCAGCTGCCGGGAATCCAGGCCACAAAGTCTAGAAAACAAAAGAGGAAACACAAACCAAGGATCAAAATACCCATCCACCTAAGATCTCCATCAGCAAACTGGGGGTAGGGGTTGGGTAATGGAGGGCAAGGAATGGGGGATGAGAGCTTAAGTGAGCAAGAGGTTCCAGCTGGAATAGAACCAAGTGGGAGAACAAGGAAAGAGATACCATGATAAATGAAGACACCATGGGAATAGGGAAAAGCAGAGTGCTAGGGAGGTGTGCAGGAATCCATAAGAATGATTCCATCATAGACTACTGGTAATAGTTGAGAGGGTGCCTGAGCTGACCTACTCTGGTGATCCAATGGCTAAATACCCTAACTGTCATCATAGAACCCTCATCCAGTGACTGATGGAAGCAAATGCAGAGATCCACAGTGGGGTCCCAGGCAGAGCTCCAGGAGTCCAATCGATGAGAGAGAGGAGGATTCTGTGAGCTAGAAATATCGAGACCATGATTGGAAAAAGTAGAGAGACAACTAGCCAAACTAGTGAAAACACATGAACTGTGGACCAACAGCTGAGGAGCCCCCATGGTACTTACTGGACGAGGTCCTCTAGATAATCGAGACAGTTGTTTAGCTTGAACTGTGTGGTGGTAATCTAATTATACTGAAATGTGATTTTGATTGTATGTTAATAAATAAAGTTGCCTGGGGGTCAGAGCTATTAGAGCCATTGCAAGAGTGTGGCGGTGGTGGCACACGCCTTTAATCTCAGAAAGCCAGCCTTTAATCCCAGGGAGTGGTGGTAGAAAGCAAAAAGATATATAAGGCGTGAGGACCAGAAACTAGAAGCATTTGGCTGGTTAAGCTTTCAGGCTTTGGAGCAACACAGTTCAGCTGAGAGCTATTGGGATGAGGACACAGAAGCTTCCAGTCTGAGGAAACAGGACCAGCTGAGGAACTGGTGAGGTGAGATAGCTGTGGCTTGTTCTGTCTCTTTAAATAGACGAACAGACAGGAAATAGAGCGCTCATTCGGGAAGCTGGGACACCGCAGGCAGAAGGGTGAGATTTTGGCTCTGAGCTCTGACCTCTCGGCTTTCTCTTTTGCATTATTTCTGTGTTTCTTATTTAATAAAATGGTTGGTTACATCAATACCTGGCGCCCAACATGACAAGAATCCATTAAAAACCGCTTGGCTTGGCGGCAGGTCCACTGTCCCGCAAGGGCGGCAGACCGGGCGGCCGGTGTCCTAGTCCGAGCTGCCGGCTTCCTAGTCCAAGCTGCTGGTTTCCTAGTCCGAGCTGCCGGCTTCCTAGTCCGAGCTGCCAGCTTCTTAGTCCGAGCGGCAGCTTCTAGCCCCGTCCTAGGTCTGTGAGCAACTTGCTTAAAGCCGGTGCTACAAACAACTCAGACCTGCCCTGCCGAACAGGGCCCTGCCTGTAAAGCCAACGCAAGTGGTCAAAGTTTAAGGAAGCCAGACCCAAGCCTTGACTCGGCACAAGAGGGAACACGTGGCTGCATTTAAACTTTAGCCAGCTACGCTTTCTTGTTCTCTTTCTCTCTCTCTCTCTCTCTCTCTCTCTCTCTCTCTCTCTCTCTCTCTCTCTCTCCCTCTCTCTCTCTCTCTCTTTCTCTTTGGATTTACACCTGGGACACTAGGTGGCTGTTTTGAAAATCCTCTCGGATTTCTACTGTTCTACGCAGATTTAATTCGCTGGGATTTCTACTGTTATACGCAGATTTGGTAAGTCATAAAGGAAACTATTTAAAAGACAATTTTTTTCCACATTTAAAAAAAATGGGCTTTATGTGTACATTGGAAGAAAATTGGTTTTTGTTCGAAATATTAGGCAGTCTGACAATGGAACAACTATATAATATTAGTATTGGTGGAATTATGCACCTTATCACTATGCTAATCCACATTTTAATATTTAAAAAGATAGTCAATTTAAGTGCCAGGATAACAGCTTTAGAAGATGTTGTTTCAAGTCGGGATCATAAGGTTGTAGAAAGAAAGCCTGTTTTCACACAGTCACCCTTAATTTATCCAATTAACAGTGAAGTTGTTTCAAATTGGGATCATAAGGTTGTAGAAAGAAAGCCTGTTTTCACACAGTCACCCTTAATTTATCCTGTAACTGTACAGCAGATGCCTGATCAAATGATGGCTACACAAAATAATTGGGCTCCAATTGAAATGTTGGATTTAAAAAGGTTTAAGGAGGCAATAGTATCTTATGGCATGCATTCCCCATATGTAAAGCAAATGTTAAACTCTTGGTCAACATATAATAGGATAATACCACAGCACTGGCGGGACCTTGCACAAGGTGTTCTGGAACCCAGCCAGAGACTTCAATTTCTGACTTGGTTTAAGGAGGAGGCTAAAAATATAGAAAAACAATGGAGGGTTAAAGGAATACAAGTTTGCCAGGATCAGCTTATGGGAGAAGGTCAATATGCTTCAGCACAAACACAATGTTTATATGATGTCCAAACCCTAATTTTATGTCAAACGGCAGCCTTGAATGCATGGGACAGAGTTGAGGAACCAGGAAAAAAATCTGAGTCATTTACAAAGGTGAGGCAAGGCCCAAAAGAGTCTTTTACAGATTTTTTACAAAGACTGGCTTCAGCAGTAAAGAGAATGGTCTCGGATTCAGAAGCTGGTAAGGCAATAATTGAATCTTTGGCCTTTGAGAATGCGAATCCAGCATGCAAAAGAATAATCAGGCCATTAAGGGCAAGATCTGCACCTATGGAAGATTGGATTAGAGAAACAATTAATGTTGAGGTTGATGAGCATGATGATACGTGGGTAGGAGAAGTAATTTCAAAAGGTTTGAGGAATGTTAGAAGTTTTGGATGTGGAAAGCAAGGACATTTGAAAAGGGACTATAGACAGGTCATTCCCAGAAACAATGTTTCTTCAAGGAACAATGGCAACAGAATGCCCCTTCCTTCTGGAGTATGCAGAAGGTGTGGTAAGGGAAAACACTGGACCAACGAATGTAGATCAACAAAGGACAGACAGGGTAATCCTTTGCCTCAGTTTTCGGGAAACTCCCAGAGGGGCCTCACGCAGGCCCCCAGTGCAAATCCAGTTCAAACCTTTCCTGCAGCTATAGAGGAAATGCCTGCTCTGGAGAGCGATTAAATAACCAAATGCCTATTGGAATAAATCATGCTGGTCAGGTTGATGAAACAGAGAGAATAGAAAATTCAGGAGAAAACATAAAGAAAATTTTTTGGCAAACTTCTATTAATGAACAAAGACCAAAATTAATGATAAAAATAAATGGTGTTTTGTTGTCTGGTCTGGTAGACACAGGTGCGGACGTTACCATAATTGCACCAGAATTTTGGCATCCAACTTGGCCTCTTCAGGAGGTAAACGTTCAACTGTTAGGAATTGGGACATTATCTCAGGTGAAACAGAGTGCAAGATGGCTCGAATGTATAGGTCCAGAAGGACAGAGAGGAAAATTAAAACCATATGTGGCTAACATAACTATGAACCTGTGGGGTCGAGACTTGTTGCAACAATGGGATACTCAGATTAACATCCCTCCAATCTCAGAAACAAATCATAACCTAACACATGTTACTGAGAGAAATATTAGAAGATATTATTCTAATGAGTGGTCACCAGCCATCCATATTATACAAGAACAGGGCACAGTAACTGATGATCTTCTGAAGACACCAATAGCTCTACCTTTAAAATGGTTAACAGACAAGCCTGTATGGGTCCAACAATGGCCTTTAACAACAGAGAAACTCCAGGCTTTAGAAGAGCTGGTAGAAGAACAGTTAAATGCTCAGCATATTGAAAAATCAAGTAGCCCCTGGAATTCTCCTGTCTTTGTTGTTAAAAAGAAATCTGGCAAATGGAGAATGGTAACAGACCTTAGAGCGATTAACAAAGTAATTCAGCCAATGGGCTCTCTACAATCAGGGATGCCTTTGCCTACTCTGTTACCAAAAGGATGGCCTCTCATAGTTATTGATTTAAAAGACTGTTTCTTTTCAATACCCTTACAAGAAAAAGACAGAGAAAGATTTGCTTTCACAGTGCCTACTTATAATAATTCTCAACTGGTTAAAAGATTTCAATGGAGGGTCCTCCCACAGGGAATGTTGAATAGCCCAACTCTGTGCCAATACTTTGTACAACAGCCATTGGAAGTGATATATAAAAAATTTCCTAAATCTATAATTTATCATTATATGGACGATATTTTACTAGCTAACTCAAATATAGATACTTTAGAAATAATATTTGAAGAAGTAAAGAAAATTTTGCCTTACTGGGGATTACAAATTGCTCCTGAAAAGATACAAAGAGGAGATTCTATTAATTATTTAGGATATAAAATAGAGCTACAAAAAATTAGACCCCAAAAGGTGCAAATTCGGAGAGATAGATTACAGACTCTTAATGACTTTCAAAGATTATTTGGAGACATTTCTCATCTACGAACTATTGTTGGGGTAAAAAATGATGAACTGACTAATTTGTTTAAAACTTTAGAAGGTGACAAGGACTTAAATAGTCCAAGAAAATTATCACCTGAAGCTGAGAAAGAATTAGCCTTGGAAAAAAAGAAAGTGCATGAAGGACACGTGGATCGTATTGATCCAAAGCTGGATTGCATTTTGGTTATTTTACCTTCTAGGCGTTCTCCTACTGGAATATTAATGCAGAGGGAAGATATTATATTGGAATGGATATTTTTACCAAATAAACCAAATAAAAAATTAAAAACTTATGTGGAAAAAAATCTCTGACTTAATTTACAAAGGAAAATTTAGACTTCGTCAATTAGCAGGCATAGACCCAGCAGAAACTGTCATACCATTAACTAAGGAGGACATTGAAAAATTATGGACAGAAAGTGAACCTTGGCAAAGAGCTTGCAGTAATTTTTTGGGAGAAATTAACAGCAAATATCCCAAAAGCAATAGAATTGATCTTATAAAGAGAGCTGATTGGATTTTGCCTCGAATTGTACGGCAAAAACCCATATCTGGAGTTCGTACATTTTATACAGATGCCAACAAAGAAGGAAAGGCAGGATACAAATCAGAAAATTTAAGTAAAGTAGTTCAAAGTCCATATAATTCAGTTCAAAAATCAGAATTGTATGCTATTCTGTTGGTATTAATGGATTTTTCAGAACCTCTCAACATAGTAACTGACTCTCAGTATGCTGAAAGAGTGGTGTTACATATTGAGACTGCAGAATTTATCCATGATGCTTCAGAATTAACTTCATTATTTATTCAATTACAAGATACAATCAGGAAAAGGAATCATCCTTTATATATAACTCACATTCGATCCCATACTGGTCTGCCAGGCCCTCTAGCATAAGGCAATGATGAGATTGATAAATTATTGATAGGAAATGTGCTGGAGGCCTCAGAATTTCATAAAAAACATCACATTAATAGTAAAGGTTTTAAAAAGGATTTTTCCATAACCTGGCAACAAGCCAAAGAAATAGTAAAGAAATGTCCTACTTGTTCCTTCTACAATCAGACGCCATTACCAGCAGGATGTAACCCAAAGGGTACTCAGAGAAATGAAATCTGGCAGATGGACGTGTTTCACTTTGCAGAATTTGGAAAACTGAAATATGTACACCACACTATCGATACTCATTCAGGATTTCAATGGGCAACTGCTTTGAGTTCTGAAAAAGCTGATTCTGTAATCACTCATTTGCTAGAAGTTATGGCCATCATGGGTATACCTGCACAAATCAAAACTGACAATGCTCCATCATATGTCTCTGTTAAAATGAAACAGTTTTTTGCTTATTACAAAATAAAACATATTACAGGTATACCACATAATCCTACAGGTCAAGCAGTTATAGAAAGATCAAACAGAACTCTAAAGGATATGCTAAATAAACAGAAAGGAGTAACAAAAACCCCCAGAAATAGACTGCATAATGCTCTTCTAACTTTGAATTTTCTGAATGCCAATGAGAAAGGAACAACAGCTGCAGAGAGACATTGGATAATAGAAAAAACTACAGAATTAAATCAGTCTATATACTTTAAGGATGTGCTGACCTCAGAATGGAAACCAGGGTATGTATTACATTGGGGACGAGGTTTTGCTTTTGTTTCTACAGGAGAAGATAAGCTGTGGGTACCATCAAAATTGATAAAGGTTCGATTTGAACAAGAGAGACCTCTTAATTAGAGGAGATGATAGTTCATCAACCAGCATGAACATCCAATTTAAACTAACTGGTATCAATAACACATGCCTTTTCATTTAATCAAATAATAACTTGTCAAAAGGAAACATCCCCAAAATTAGTCTTGGGGAAAGGTTTTTGTTTTTGTCTTTTAGGAGAATGAAGGTTAAGGAATCTGAAGAACACTGGACGAATGAGACAACTGAAAAAAAGGGACAAGTCATCTATCCCAAGAAACAGAATGAAACGGTGTATGGGTATATATTATCTAAAAAATTTTTATGTCTTCTTAAATGTTTGTTTCTGCTTTTCTCTAAAGATTTAACACTATTGGTTTTCTAATAGTCCCAGTTCAATTAAAATTTAAAGCTGACTTTGGAGTTGGAGAATGGCTCTCTCCTTCTTTAAAATCAAGCATGTTGTTAAAAGGAAAATGCAAACTCCCTGTATCATGCCAGAATAAGAGCCATCTTCTGCTATGGTACAGGACAAAAGCAAAATTAATTAAGGGACTATTCTATTACTAATCTCAACTCTTTGATTCTATTCTGATTCTTTAAACTTTTCTTAAAGTATGAATTTTATATCAAAATTTACAAGATTAACATATAAAGATATATAGATATATACATTTTAAACTTTGTTAAGATATGAATGGTCATATAGAGTACTAACTAATTCTAGAAAAAAGGCTAGCTGCATATATATGTTTTTGTGTTCGAGTCTCTTATCAGTTTTCTGCAGGAAATCATGGCCAGGCCTAACATCAACTGAAGTCTCCAGAAAGAAGATGGGGCCCCACAACAACAACAATTCCACGTGGACAATAATGATATCATTAAGCTGACAATCATCATCCACAGATCAGCTTTGAACTACAAGGTGCTCAGAGCATTCTTTCAGGATAAAGAAAACTTCGCCCATACCCAGCAGGAAGCAATTTTAAGACTACGTCGCCCACATTCCCAAAGAGGTGGTGTGGGGTGCGTGGTTTTTTGGTCTTTTTAATGGGTTTTGGGTCTGGGATAATTTTCAGTATTTAGGGGGGCTGGTTACAAGTTATTGTCAAGGGTTAAGAAAAAGGCTAAGCAAAGGAGATTAGATTTAAGGTTCTTGTTTAAAAAAAAAGAGAGAAAGAAAGAAAAGAAAAAGACAATTACTAATACTTTACATTGGATTGAATTGTTTTATATTGTATACAAATTTGAAACTGATATTGTTAGAAAATGCTATATGTATATTTCTAATTGTATTTATACCATTCATTTAACAATGTAATACAAATTTCTGACCCTTGAATGTTATTATTACCAACTACTAGGATATAAAGAAATGAAAGTTAGTAGTTAGACATTTCAATAGAACTTGTAGTCATATTAGATATGTTTTAAAAATTGAGCAGAGATGTTTTAGACAGGTCATCTTCAAACCCTTCAGAGATCTACAGAATATGGCATTTAAAATGTTTTAATAACTTAGAAAATTTTTCTTTTTGAGACATGTCAGCTCCTGGCAGTACTAATCTACTTCAGAGAAAATATGGGCATTGAAGGAACTGCATATGGAGTCAACTTTCCTTGTGGCAAAAGTTAGCCACTGGACAACAAAGTATCCTCAAATCAACAGGACAAAATGGACAGACAGAACACGAAACAATGGACTACTGATTCTTACCAAAACAAGTGTGGTTATGGCTTTATCAAAAGGCATCTTCTGAGGCCAGGACAATATGGCCCCATCCCTGAAGTGGCCTTCGCATACAGAAAAGGTACGGTGCCCTTTTCTTCGAAGGCAGCTTAACAGGCAGAGGGCCGATGGATTCTGTTGTACAATGGAACAGCAGCTGAAAGCTCATGCCTCTCAAAAGTAGACTGGCATTTAATAAAGGGATGTGGAGAAGAAGGGGATGCTGAGATGAAGCCATATATACACAGCCAAGAAGAATGGACAGCTGAATTTAAAAACTGTCAACAATTTCCAGAATTTAAAATCCTGAATCATGACAGGACACTAGTGGAATTCAGGTGTTTCTGGAACATGGACTGCTCTCACCCAATGTGAGATTGAACTGTTGACCTTGTGTACATCCTACTTCACAAATGAGTCTGTCAGATACACTAAGCCTATAGGCTGAAGATGATGCCCCAACACTGCGGAGAAACCTCAAGTGACTGCCCAGGCAGCTGGCTGTTTCTGTCAACTCACAAATTTTTTGGAAGTTGCTTGCATGCACTTCCTGTTTTTTATTTTTGTTAGCTAATATTATTTCCTTCTTGGGTCTCTGAGGGAGTTGAAGATTAGTTAGTTATGGTTGAAGATTAGTTACTTATAGTTGAAAATTAATTAGGATAGAAAGTGCATTAGATACATCTTGGATTTACCAAAATAGGATAGATAATGGAATTATTTTCTCTAATTTGTCCAATACCTGTTTAGGTATTTATTATTTGTATATATTGTATATAGTTATTGTACTTTTGTATATAGTTTTTCTTTTGTTAGTCATAACCTTTTGCTTTTTTTTTTCTTTTTATTAAAATAGAAAAGGGGAAATGTGGTGGTAATCTAATTATACTGAAATGTGATTTTGATTGTATGTTAATAAATAAAGTTGCCCGGGGGTCAGAGCTATTAGAGCCATTGCAAGAGTGTGGCGGTGGTGGCACACGCCTTTAATCTCAGAAAGCCAGCCTTTAATCCCAGGGAGTGGTGGTAGAAAGCAAAAAGATATATAAGGCGTGAGGACCAGAAACTAGAAGCATTTGGCTGGTTAAGCTTTCAGGCTTTGGAGCAACACAGTTCAGCTGAGAGCTATTGGGATGAGGACACAGAAGCTTCCAGTCTGAGGAAACAGGACCAGCTGAGGAACTGGTGAGGTGAGATAGCTGTGGCTTGTTCTGTCTCTTTAAATAGACGAACAGACAGGAAATAGAGCGCTCATTCGGGAAGCTGGGACACCGCAGGCGGAAGGGTGAGATTTTGGCTCTGAGCTCTGACCTCTCGGCTTTCTCTTTTGCATTATTTCTGTGTTTCTTATTTAATAAAACGGTTGGTTACATCAATAGACCTGTCTAGGAGGCCGCCAGGCACTTTGATAAGGACCAGTCCCCTGGTGCATGAGCCAGCTTTTTGGATCCCAGTGCCTATGGTGGGACACTTTGCACAACCTTGGTGCAGGGAGGAGGGGCTTGGATCTGCCTCAACTGAATGTATCAGGCTCTGCTGACTCCTCAAGGGAGACTTTGCCTTGGAGGACTTGGGAATGGGGGTGTTGTGGGGGAAGACTGGGGGATAGGAGAAGGGAGGAGGGGGGAATCTGTGGTTGGTATGTAAAATGAATAGAAAGTCTCTTAATAATAATAAAAAAGAAAGTTAAAAAAATTAAAAATTTGCAAAAAGCTGGCTCATGCACCAGGGGACTGGTCCTGATCAAAGTGCCTGGCGGCCTCCTAGACAGTTCAAGCTAAACAACTGTCTCGATTATCCAGAGGACCTAGTCCAGTAAGTACCATGGGGGCTCCTCAGCTATTGGTCCACAGTTCATGTGTTTTCACTAGTTTGGCTAGTTGTCTCTGTACTTTTGCAAAGACAAACTCAGAAATCAGGGACTAGAACTAATCATTCTAAACACAGATACCTAAGAGCCAATGTAAAAATATGATCAATAACAGCCAGGGCAATGTGGCACCAACAGAGCCCAGTTATCTTCCAAGACCTGAATATTCCAACACAGCTGAATCACAAGAAAATGACTTTAAAAGCAACTTTATGAAGGTGATAGAGATAATTAAAGAGGAAATGAAAAACTCCTTTAAAAAAATCAAGGAAAAGACAACCCAAAAAATTAGAAGAATTCAACAAATCCCTTAAAGAATGCCAAGAAAGCCAAGAAAAAACAAACAGGTGAAGGAAATTATTCAAGACCTGAAAACAGAATTAGAAGCAATAAATAAAACATAAACTGAGGGAATTCAGGAAATTGAAAATCTGGATAAGAGAACAAGAACTACAGAGGTAAGCATCACCAACAGAATACAAGAGATGGAAGAGATTTTCAGTCACTGAAGATACAATAGAGGAAATAGATTCATCAGTCAAATAAAATGTTAAATCTAAAAGACTCCTAACACAAAATATCCAGGAGATCAAGGATACAATGAAAATGCAAACCTAAGAATAACAGGAATAGAAGAAGGAGAAGAATCTCAGAACAAAAAAACAGAAAATACATTTAACAAAATCATAGAGGAAAATTTCCCTAACCTAAAGAAGGACATGCCTATAAAGGTACATTAAGCTTACAGAACACCAAATAGATAGGATCAGAAAAGAAAGTCCCTGTGTCACATAATAATCAAAACATTAAATATACAGAAGGAAGAAAGAATATTAAAATCCACAAAGGGAAAAGCCCAAGTAATATATAAAGGCAGACCAATAGGAATACTACAATGACTTCTCAACAGAGACTCTAAAAGCCAGAAGGGCCTAGACAGATAGATGTCCTGCAGACTGTAAGAGACCATGGATGCCAGCCCAGAATAACATACACAGCAAAACTTTCAACCACCATTGATGGAGAAAACAAGAGATTCCATGATAAAGTCAAATTTAAACACTATCTATCCACAAATTCAGCCCTACAAAAGGTACTAGAAGGAAAATAACCCAAGGAAGTTAACTACATCCATGAAAAGATAGGTAATAGATAGTCTCAAACCAGCAAAACCCAGACAGGGAACATGCACACACTATCACCACCACCACCAACAACCACCACATAATAACAGGAATTAACAACCAGTGGTCATTTATATCTCTTAATATCAGTGGACTCAATTTAACAATAAAACAACACATGCTAACAGAATGCATATGGAAACAGGATCCATCCTTCTGCTACATAGAAGAAACATGTCTCATGCCGGGCGTTGGTGGCACATGCCTTTAATCCCAGCACTCGGGAGGCAGAGCCAGGCAGATCTCTGTGAGTTTGAGGCCAGCCTGGGCTACCAAGTGAGCTCCAGGAAAGGCGCAAAGCTAAACAGAGAAACCCTGTCTCGAAAAACCAAAAAAAAAAAAAAAAAAAAAAAAAAAAAAAGAAACACGTCTCAACATCAAAGACAGACATTATCTCAGAGTAAATGATTGGAAAAAGATTTTCAAATCAAATGGACCTGACAAGCAAGCAGGTGTAGCTATCCTAAAATCTAACAAAATAGACTTCAAACCAACATTAATCAAAAGATATGGGGAAGGATACTTTATATTCATTAAAGGAAATATCCACCAGAATGACCTATCAATTCTGAACATCTATGCCCCAAATACAAGGGCACCCACATATTGAAAAGAAACATTACTAAAGCTTAAATTACACATTAATAGTGAGAGTCTTCAACACCCTACTTTTGCCAATGGACAGGTCATTCAGACAAAAACTATACAGAGAAATAATAGAACCTACAAATATCACAACTAAAATGAACCTAACAGATATCTACAGAACATTCACCCAAACACAAAAGAATATACCTTTTCTCAGCACCTCATAGAACCTACACCAAAATTAGACATATACTATGCCACAAAGAAGGTATCAACAGACACAATAAAATTGAAATAACCCCCTGTAACCTATCAGACCTATATGGATTAAAGTTGGATTTTAACAACAACAAAAACAACAGAAAGCCTACAAACTCATGGAAACTGAACAATTTTCCACTGAATTACCACTTGGTCAAGGAAGAAATAAAGAAATTAACAACTTCCCAGAATTCAATGAAAATGAATGCACAACATACCCAAACTGATGAGACACAAAGGAAGCAGTTCTAAGAGGACAGTTCACAGCACTAAGCTCTTCCATGAAGAAATTGGAGAATTCTCAAACCAGTGACTTACCAGTGAAAGCTCTAGAAGAAAAAGGAACAGACATAGCCAAGAAGAGTAGATAGCAGGGAATAATCAAACTCAGAGCTGAAATCAAGAAAATAGAAACAAAGAAAACAACACAAAGAATCAATGAAACAAAGAGTTGGTTCTTTGAGAAAATCAACAAAATAGAAAAACCTTATCCAAACTAACTTGACAAAACCAACATGATAGACAAACTCTTACTGAAACTAACTAAAAGGCAGAGAGAGAATGCCCAAATTAACAACAACAACAAAAAGCTTGATCTGCTTAAGGGGATCCCTTGCACTAGGATCATGATCCATCCCTGGTGCATGAACTGGCTTTTTGGAGACTACTACCTACGGTGGTGGTCTTTGCACTTTGCACAGCCTTGATGCAGGGGGAGGAACTTGGACCTGCCTCTACTGAATATACCAGGCTCTGCTGCCCTATGGAAAGCCTTACCTTGTTGGAGGAGGGAATGGGGGATTGTTTGGGAGAGGGAAAGGCTGGAGGGGCAAGAGGAGGAAAGAGAAGGGGATCTGTGGTTGGTATGTAAAATGAATAAAAAATTCCTTAATAAAAAGAAAAAAAGGAAGGAAGAAAGAAAGAAAGTAGAGACTAATATATGAGGGTTTTACTAAAGCCCAACATGTGTACTGATGAAGAAATACCCAACTAATATCCCTCTAGTTTCGGAGGTAGAAGTAGAAATTATTCAACTCAGGCCTGATACTGAGACCTAATTATAAAAAAGCATGCTTCCCTTCTCTATTACATGGCACCACTATATTAGAACTCTTCATAACCGGAGATCCCAGCAAAAATCCACAAGAAAATAAGAAAAGCTTAAAAAGAGTAACAAAGATAAAAAGAAACAATAAATATAATGAGTAGAACTGATTTTTAAAAACGTGATTATATATACATAATAAACTAATAACACTGATAAGCACGTTAAATGCAAATTATCTAAATGCACCCATTAAAAGAGAGAGTCATGTAGCAGGAATCTTATAAAGTTCTTATTAATAAGATCAAACCTGAGGCCAGTTATTGAGGTGAACACTGGAAGATCAGAGAGATAGAACAAGCCATAGCTAACCTCACCTGGCCAACTTCTCAGCTGATCTTGTTTCCTCAGACTGTAAGCCTCTGTGTCCTCATATCTGAATGGATCTCAGCTGAACTGTGCTGCTCAAAACCTAAAAGCTTAACCAGCCAAATGCTTCTAGTTCCTGGTCCTCACGCCTTATATACCTTTCTGCTATCTGCCATCACTCCCTGGGATTAAAGGCTTGCTTTCTGGGATTAAGGTATGAGTTACCATGCTTGGCTATATCCTTGAACACATGGATTTCTGCCTCTGGAATGCTAGTATTAAAGGCCTGTGATACCACTGCCTATCCTAAGTATCTAGTAGCTTTTTTGATCTCTGACCCCAGATAAGTTTATTAGGGTACACAATATTTTGGGGAACACAATACTACCACAGAATCTGGGGTGAGGAGGTAGCTCAGTGAATGAAAAGCACTGTTACTCTGGCAGAGGAACAGAGTACAAGTCCCTGAAGCCACATTGAGTGTCTCACAATAATCTTAACTGCAGATTCAAGGAATCTGACACCATATTACAGTCTTCTAGACACAGACAAATGTATACATGTAAGAAAAGATAAAATCCATTTTTTAAAAGGAAGCTACAGTTTAGGACCGAAGAGATGGTTCAGTGGATAAGAGTATAGATTGGTCTTGCAGAACTTCCGAGTATGTTTCCAAGTACAAACTCTGGTGCTTCATGACTTCAGTAGATCCAGCACAGTCTTTCAGCTTTAAGAGCACCAGTGCACACATGCACAGATCCACACAGATTGTACCCACATTAAAATATAATAACTTTTAAATGTACAATAGACAGGGTTTTAAGTATAATAGCACAAACTGAAATGTTTTGTTAAAAAAGAATAAGATTGCATATTAAGTCTGATAAAAAATTCTGAATAATTATATTGTTTTCAGGTAAAATAGAATCTCAGAGATTAATAGTTTCAGTGATAAAGAGGCACAGCTCATGGTAAGGTGTCAGTTTAACAGAATGCATAAGAATACTTAATTTCTGCATACCTAATAACAGAAAGTCAAAATGAACAAGACAGAATGGATAGAATTGTGGGGCAAATAGGCAGATCTGTTACAGCTGAGAATTTGACATCCACCCACAGCTGACAAATGCAGCGGGCAATAAATCAGTTGAGGATATAGAGGAAGCAAACAACACCATCAATCAGCTAGTTCTAATTGACATTTAGAGAAAATCTATCCAAACGAATCATAGAACCATCCCAAACCTCCCTCTCAAGCTTACATAGGACATTCACATAGATTGACATATTCTGTAATATATATATATATATATATATATATATATATATATATATATATATATAAATTTAAAAGCATGAAAACCATACAAGATAAGCTTACCAGGATTAAAATGAAAAGTTAAAAAAAAAGAAAAAAGAAATCGCGTGGGTCAGGGAGACACATCCCAGTCAGCAAAGTGCTTCCTACATAAGCACAGGGATGTATGAATTTTATCCCCAGGCTGTAGGCTGGTAATCTCAGTGCGGGTTAGGGGGAACAAGTAAATCCTTGGAATTCCTTGACTATTTCCTGGACAGTGAGAGACTCTGCCTCAAATGACTGCTGAGATGTGACTTGTGACATTGTTCTCTGCTCTAGACACACAGAAGGGGAAAAGTGGGGGCCACTGTGGGGTTAGGGAGAAACCTGGTGCCAGGGAAACTCCCAGGAATCCACTAGGATGACCCTAGCTGAGCCTCCTAGCAATAATGTAGAGGGTGCCTGAACTGGTCTTCTCTGGTAATAAAATTGCTGACTACCCTAGTTGTCATCATAGAGCCTTCATCCAGCAACTAGTGGAAGCAAATGCAGAGATCCACAGCCAAGCACCGGGCCAAGCTCCAGAAGTCCAGTTGAAGAGAGGGAGAAGGATTATATAAGCAAGGGGAGTCAAGATCATGAAGGAGGAACCCTCTGAGACAGATGACCCGAGCTCTGGGGAGCTCATGGACTCTAGATTGATAGCCAGGGAGCCTTCTTTGGACCAAACTAGGCTCCCTGCATGTGGGTGACAGTTGTGCAGCTTGGCCTGTTTGTGGGGCCCCTAGCTGTGTGACCAGGATCTGTCCTTGGCACATTAGGTGACTTTTTGGAACCTATTCCCTATGATGGGATGTCTCTGCCTCACTCTCCCTTGATGCAGGGGGAAGGAGCTTAGTCCTGCCTCAATTTGGTATGCCATGCTTCCTTGACTCCCATAGGAAGCCTTACCCTTTCTGAGGAGTGGTTTCAGGTAGTGGAAAGGAGGTGGGGGGATGAGAGGAGAGGAGGTAAGGGAAACTGTGGTTGGTATGTAAATAAATTTTAAAAATTAATTATATAAAAATCTACTAAAATCTGCCAGGCGGTAGTGGCTCATACCTTTAATCCCAGCACTCAGGAGGCAGAGGCAGATGGAACTCTATGAGTTCAAGGGCAGCCTGGGCTACAGAGTGAGTTCCAGCAAAGACACAAAACTACACAGAGAAACCCTGCCTCAAAAAACCAAAAAACAAACAAACAAACAAACAAACAAAATCTACTAAAATCTCTACAAATATAAACAATGTAAATTCAACATTATTCCTGCTTCTCATGCTAACTGCAACTCTTCTCACAATAGCCAAGTTATAGAATTGACTGCATCTCAATGAAAGAATGATAAAGAAAAAGGTAGTAAAATGCAGTGTTATAAATACCTGCCATTTGTGCCAATGTTAAGTGAACTGGTTATCATTGTGTGGAAAGAACTGAGGCATAGTAAGACAAGCAATGCATGATCATATTCACAGTGGAAACAAAAATGTTTATATTGCAGAAATTGAAAGTAGACTAGAGGTTACCAGAAATTAAGGAGTTAGAACATAAGGATGATAAAACATTATTTCAAAAATACAATAAATTATATTAAATATAATAAAGTACAATAAATATATTAAATATAATAAATTATGGAACACTTTTAAAGTGTTGTGGGAGAGGAAATTAATAAAATAACCCTTAGATGAACTGATAAAAATAAATAAACCAAAAAATAAATATGAAAATCTTTATGTAAAGGGGAAAATGAAGGTAGAAAGGGATGCATGCCGGGCGGTGGTGGCGCAGGCCTTTAATCCCAGCACTCGGGAGGCAGAGGCAGGCAGATCCCTGTGAGTTCGAGGCCAGCCTGGGCTACCAAGTGAGTTCCAGGAAAGGTGCAAAGCTACACAGAGAAACCCTGTCTCGAAAAACCAAAAAAAAAAAAAAAAAAAAAAAAAAGAAAAAAGAAAAAAGAAAGGCATGCACAATATTTTTGAAAAACTTTGCAAACTTAATATAATTTAAAATTGAATAAATAATATCCAAGAATATGTAATTTTACTAATAGTTTTGGAAAATTAGAATACATTAAAAAACACAAATAAAAAATTTAGAAAATATCCATGGAAGTTTCCAAGTACTACATAAAAAAACAAACTGAAATTGAGAATATTTATTATATGATTGTACGTTGTAGGACTAAGTAAACAGATAAGATAAAAATTGCAGTTGATACTAGAATAATCAGAGGAGCTTTCTTTGCAAACAAACCATGATCCTTTCTGGCAAACCTCTGTTCTTCCATCTGTGGATGAGGAAAGCCAAGCCAAGGCAGCATTCTGAGCAGTCAGACAACTGGAGTACTTCTGTGCAGCCTGCTCCTGAAACTCCTTTGGGAATGAGTGAGTCTACCTGGCAGATGTCTGGGGTGTGAGAAAGCCCTCTGAATTGGGGCTGAATCATGCTGATATGTCTGCTGGGGAGGAGTTCAGAATTCTTATTAAATATCCAGAGTACTGAGCTGGCTAGTCATTTCTCTACCCGCTTTTCCTTAAACCCACAAGGAATATTTAATTGTTCAGAGGGGGACAAAAGCATTCTTTTGATATGACAGAGTAGTTTTTGAACTATGTCCACTTTCTGATTATTTGTTAGCCTGAAGTTCAGCAATAAAGGGTTTTATATACACAAAAAAATATAAAATATGATATTTTATTCAGCTTATTAATAAATTGTGTGGGATCAATGCATTTTGAAATTAAAATATACATTTTAGTTATTAAAGAAGAACCTATGATTTCACATATTGAGATCTACATGGACCTAAGCACTTACTTAATATGCAGGATTAAAAAACTACTGAAATTTTCTCTACAGAATGATGGCTCTGTATTTAAGAGCACTTGGTGTTCTTGCAGAGGACCTGAATTTCACTCCTAGCACCCACATTTAACAGTTCATAACTGCCAATAACTCCAGTTCAAAGGAATCTAGTGCCCTCTCCTGATATCCATGGATACTTGAACAAATGTGGCAGATACTCACAGAGACATATACATGTACACATGAATAAAAACAAGTATTTTTAAAAATGAATACAAAATCAATCCATTAAAGAAATAATGACATAAACTCTAAAGATTATCTTATGGAAAATAGATGAAAAAATGTATCTGGATAAACATAAATTTCAAAAAATTTAGGAAAAAACTACTGAATAAAGTCATACATGTATTTTGTTCTGGTAGATTGCTCATTAATTTGGGGCTTCATGAGTTCATTCCTAATTTCTTTCTTATATATTGTACATACCATGTATATACATATATATACATACTCTTACATATATAGTATATCTGTACATTTTGAATATGTTTATATTTATATATATTTAATTTGTTAGTAAGAAGAGCTTTACCAACGCAGCTGAGAATCTCCTTTTCAATTAGTTTTTTGCTTAGTTTTAAACACATGATATTGTTTAAGTTTGACTAATTATAGTAACTTTCTATATGGCTTTTACACACCTTTTCATTTTGGTTAAACAGAGAGTGAGAGACTTTGGAACATCCAGCTTTAAATAAGATGTCTCCATCACATCTCTCCCCTTAGTACTCAGGTAACCCTGTGAAAGAGGAGGCATCTCCCTTATCTACCCACCCTTCTTTGTTCTAACTGTTCTCCATTCACTATCATCCATCTCTACTTTCTCTTAAAACATCTACCTCCCAGGGGCCTCTTTCTAACATTCTGACCTCTACAAGGAGTCTATGATGTGTATCTGAAAGAGAGAATACATTTTTTCCCTGTGCCTTGGGTGCCTAACTCAGTATACTTTTTTTCCCATTGTCATCTGTTAATCTGCAAACTTATAACATTTTTTACATCTGCATAAAATTCTGTTGCATATTTGCACCACATTTTCATCATGAGTTGTTATCCCAGGAGATACCAGAAGGCTCGCAAACAATCTAGGCTCTTGGCATTCCTCCTTGATGCCCACCAGAATTAAATGACAGAACATATTGCTAAAGACATTATATATGTTATTTACAAGATATAGCAACATCAGGAAGAGAGCTGGAAGTTTCCTCCGTATGAGCTAATTTCCCAGCACTGAAATGTGCCATGAAGGCTGCTGGGGGAGGAATAAAGCACCAGTGGTCTTATCCACATGTGATCCCAGTGAACATCTACATAAGATGTGCCCACTTTCGCAATTGTGGCACAATTGTCATAGAGATAAGCAAATCCCTACTATTGATTGGAATTTGAGGCCTAACTGCAGGATGAAATCCAAACCTGAGACTGTAAAGCAACTCAAAATTCCATGGGGTGAGATCATAGGCCAAAAGAACAAATTTAATTCTGCTGTTTAACTAACTGCATGTCTATCTATCTATCTATCTATCTATCTATCTATCTATCTATCTATCTATCTATCTATCTATCTATCTATCTATCTATCTATCATCTATCTATATCTATCTATCTATCTATCTATCTATCTATCTATCTATCTATCTATCTATCTATCTATCTATCTATCAATCATCTATCTATCTATCTATCATCTATCTATGTCTATCTATCTATCTATCAATCTATCTATCTATCTATCTATCTATCTATCTATCTACCTACCTATCTATCAATCTATCTATCATCTATCTATCTACCTACCTATCTACCTACCTACCTATCTACCTATCTATTTATACATATGCATATTTGTATAAATATGTATGTTACACATAGACAATTGTCACTCTAAGCCTTACGCAGAAAAGACTCTTTCAAGTGAAATGTGGTAAAGGCAGAAACTTATGGCTTTAAAATGATCTAAGAATGAATTGTTGAATGTTCAGCCTTAAACAAACTTTTTAACCATCTATTCAAAAGCACAACGAATATTGCAGAAAATGAGGCATTAATAATTGTAGAGCCAGAAGACAGTGAGAAGGGGTACAAATGCCATCTTTTGGCAATATAAACCATTGTCTTCACAAATTGACAGCATTTATGTATGCCTACATTGGGTCTACATAAGAATGGGCCCATCAATAGGCAGGTCTAGGAAGAATAGGGGCTATAGCAACTATATTTCTCAATGCTGAAAAATTGTTTCTGAGAGATTCAGGAAGAGGAATTGTAGTTGGAAGTTTTTCTGTGTCTCATCTGGTCCACAGCTGCTCAGACTCAAGTAAACACACAGAGGCTTATATTGATTAAAACTGCTTGGCCATTAGCTCAGGCTTACTATTGACTAGCTCTTACACTTATACTCAGTCCATTTCAGTTAATGTATATGTTGCCATGTGTTCCATGGCTTTACTTGTGTGCTATTACATGCTGCTCCCTGGATGGTAGGCTAGTGTCTCCTGACTCAGCTTTCCTCTTCCCAGAATTCTCCTTGCTTGTTTATCCTGCCTGTACTTCCTGCCCGGCTACTGGTCAATCAGAATTTTATTTATCAACCAATCAGAGCAACACATATTCACAGCATATAGAACATCCCACTGCAAGGAATCATTACTTTCAGTTGTGTACTCAATGGATTCGAGCTAGATCTGACCTGAAAGTCTCTTTCCTGCAGTTTCCATGGTTCCAGAAAATATTATGCAAGCTGTCAAGGAAAAAAAAAAGCAAATTAAAAGTCCTAGTCAGGTGCAACGCCTATGAGCCACAATCACCAGCATGGCAAGACATGTATAAATATACAAGAAGTGGCACTCACATGTTGATGGCCACCAATGTCTGTCTAATTGGACTTAAGACTCATTATTAACAGGGAAAATCATACCTGGTGCTGGAAACCTAGTCAGCTCCCTGGAGCTTGTAAAGTCATAGACCTAGAACAGCATAATTCTTTGCTATCTTCCAAAGTTTACCTTTTTACCTTTATACCTACACAAAAGTTTAGTTACCACCCTTTATTGAAGAGACTATCTACAGAAAATGGAAACCATCACAAAAAAGCACCATTGAACACAATACAGAATTTAATAGGCTGAGACTAGCCCCAAAGTATACATCTGCATCACAGCTCCTGCATTTCTGGTTCAGGAATCATCACAGAAGAAGAGACAGAATAGTTGTAGGAACCAGAATAGCAGGACATGAAATAGTTTCTCATAGAAATGACAGCATAAACAAGACCAGAACTATGGAAGTATTATGGCCATGCTAATGTGTAATAGGGAAAATATGTGGGGTCCCACCTATAGACAAAAAAACTAGAGGCAACTAATAACTCCTGAGAGGAAAAGAATTAACCTCTCCCAGAGATGAGGCCCCTCTTTTGTTGTCCAATTCAGAATAATCAGCCTTGAAACCATATGTATAAAAACATCAGACTCAGCAAGTTTTAATTCTATTTGTGCATATGCATACATACATATAGATAATAGTATATAACAATAATAATAGAATAAATGAAGATATGGTGATATTTTATTTGTGCTGAAATGTGATTTTATTTGTATGTTAATAAATAAAGTTGCCTGGGGATCAGAGCTAAGAGCAAGCCATTTAGCTAAAGTCTGGTCACATGGCAGGCAGAATCTCTATATGTTCAAGGACACAGCAAAGCGGTGACCTGAACCTTTAATCTCAGTACAAACCATAGAGACCTGGAGGTCTGTATAGACAGGCAGTGACAAGGAAGTCATGTAGTTGGGTTTAGAACTAATGAGAAGGCAGAACAGGAAGGCAATTTAAAAAAAAAAAAACAGGACACAGAAAGATGGTCTCTCTCTCAGGAGAAGGGCAGCAGCAAGTGGTAAGCTAAAGGCTCTGATCTCCTGGGCTTTTAACTCTTTATTTGGCTCTGTGTTTTTTATTTAATAAGACCATTAGAATTACATCTACATGAAGAGCCTATTAACTTGGTAGTAAGTGATAGAGGAAGGTTCTTAGGAGAGTGCTGGGGGGTGCTGGAGTGAAGAAAGGGAGGAAAAATGGTGTAATTCTGTTACAATTAAAACATTTTAATTTTAAAATAAATATAAACTAGATGGGTCACAAAGCAAAACCAAATTCATGATTCTGTGAAAAAGACAGACAGAGGGGAAGAACTGGCTTGATATTGGTGGAGGGAGATCAAAGAGGATGGAGAGAGTGAGAGGAGATAGTAACCAGCATTTTTTATATATATTTGGGTCTATAAACATATATATCATAACATCAATAAATACACTTAAATAAATTACATTAATGTATTAAAATGAAGTTAGTTTAATACATTAAAACTATATTTGAAAAACAAACACAAATTGAGGCAAAACTGAGCTTTGTGGGCCTCCTCTTTATGCTCACTTTAATCAACAGGAAACCACTATTAATCCCCTTTTATAGACACATCTGGGGGCATATGCATTAAGCCTATCCCACTGCACACTGATATCAGCAATCTCCAACACAAACATCCAGACCCTGAGACTCTAAGCCCACAGCAACGCCAGGCCAGCAATAACACCAGGCCTAGCTTTGACAAGGTTCTTATGAACTCAGCCAGTAAGCATGCCCCTGCCTGGCAGTTCTGGGTTTGCTATCACTATCCAAGCATGACTGTATCTAGTGGAGAGTTATCTGGCTTGTGAACCCAAAAAATATATTTACCTACAACTAACTCAGGCCAAAGGGTGTCTAAATACCCTAGCAACAAGCCTATCCACCAAACATGCCAGATAGCCCTCCCAGAATCTATGGGTAGTCCTCTAGGTGGACATCACATAATAACAAAAATACTGTTAACAGTTGTGTTTTCAGTGTGTCAGCTGAGTAGATGTTGATTTCAGTATTAACTGTCAAATGGGCAGACTCTAGAATCACCCTGGAGATGGGCCTTTTAACTTGCCTATGAGGGATTGTATTGTTTATTTTGATTGAGGAGGGAGGGTTACCCACTGTGCTCAGTGCCTTTTTCCTAGTTGAGATTGTAGACTGTGTAAATGGAGAAAGGGAGCTGAGCAGCAATGTGTATTCTTTGTTTTGTAGTTCCTGATTGTGGAGGCATGTAACCAGCTGCTTTATTCTCTTCACTTCTTGGCTGCCTCACCATTATGGACTGTAATAAAATCCTTTTTCCTTGATTTGCTTTAGACAGAGTGTATCTCCATTGACATATAAATGGATAGTATACACATACAAAATAGTGCTTGAGTACACTAACCTCTATGAAAATTTAAAGCAAAGCTAAAATGAATTATCACCTAGTAGTTTATTTATTAAATGACCCAAAATAGCAAGTGCTGGACATATTGTAGACAATTTGGAACATGCTTAACTCTTTGTGAGAATATAAGTGGTGCTGTACATATTGAAAAGTGTGTAGATTCTTCAAACATTGAACATGGCTTCATTAAGTATTAGAAGAAATTTAATCTAGTACCTAGTATTTTTAGTATTTTTATTCCTTGATTTAGATGATACTTAACAGAAGAGCCTAATCTTTCTGTTTTTTTCACATTTCAAATTTCAACTTGTTTTTGACTAGCATGATTCAAGCATTAATGAATAAATTTAAAATTATGATATACTTAGGAATACATCTCTGAAATACACAGCAAATATATTATAAACACATTACATAAGGATTTTGCTGTGAAAGAAAAATCCAAGATTGTGATGATACAGAGAGCCATTCCAAGTTTATTGGAGGAATCAAGATATCTGCTTTATGTTTTCAGACTATAAATAGCAATGAAAAAAAAACACTCAAATTTGGAAGTTAAAAGAAATAATTTAGAAAAGCAGATGTGAGGGATGACATTTGGGTCCACAGCAGTGTGATTATCAAAGCTTGTGGTGTCAAGTCTGCAGGCGTTACCAGTCAGCAGGAAAAGGTTGTAGGATTTTTCTGCAAGTGCAGTATAGTTATGTGAGCACAGAATCTTATAAGTAATTGAAGCCACACTCACAGTCCCCTAAAAATATGTAGGTAACAGTCACTCTGAAGATTAGCCTATGGCAGAGAGTCTAGCTGACATGCCATGGTTATTAATGGCACTAATAAAAGAAAAGCCAAGCAGCTTTTCTTCACAGTGGTTGAGCAGGAAAAGCAACTGAGCATGATCTCTCCTTTGGCAAAGAAAAAGATGTCTCATATTTTGCTTCTTTCCTTGTTTCTGGGGGAGAAAAGTTGAAACTGATTTTATTTGTGACTAGAAGATGGTTCTCATTGTAACAGAGTATTGGAAGGATAAAAAGAAATTGAAGATTTGCTTCCATAACATTTGCTTTTTTTATTTGTCATAAGGCATTATTCAAAAAGTGTGTACTTTTGAAAAATATTAACCCTAAACCAGTCAGCCAAAACCACTCATGTTTCAGTACACAAACACACATAGGCAGCATGGTGTGTCTCTAAAAATATGAACTGAAATAATTTACAATGGTCCAGTGTATTCCCTCTTTCTCTCTGTAAACTAAAGAGTGGTTTCTGAAATTATCTGTAGAAATTTAGATAAATTACTTAACATTTATGAGCCTTCATTTCTCAGTTGATTTTGGAGTGTTGCCTATTGAATAAAGTTGTATTGAGCATTACATAAACAAACTTGTCACATAGAACTTGTCCATTTAAAAGAAAAAGCCGTATAATTACAATTCCCTCAATGAAATGTATGCAAAGGGAGAGAAAGAGAGGCAGTCTGGGAGAGGGAGGAGGAGGAAATGCGAGCACAGGGAAAGAAGGAGCAATCCAAAACAAAAAACAGGATATCCCACTCTTCCCAACCGCCATTTTGTGATAAGTAGTACAATTTCTGACACTTTTTTTTAAATTAAGAAATGTTTTATTCATTTTACATACCAACCACAGTTTCCCCCTCTCTTCCCTTCTCCCACCCCCTCCCAAGCCTTGTCCCTCAACTCATCCCCCATTCCCTCCTCTTACAAGGTAAGGCCTCCCATGAGGAGTCAGCAGAGGGATGCTATGAGCAAGGGCATCAAGATCATGATGGGGAAATCTAGAAAAACAACCAAACCAAGCTAGTGGAAACTCATGAACTTTAGATCAACAGCTGTAGAACTTCCATGGGACTGGACTAGGCCCTCTGCATAAGTGAGACAGTTGTGTAGCTTGATCTGCTTAAGGGGCCCCTCTGGCAGTAGGATCAGGATCCATCCCTGGTACCTGAGCAGGTTTACTGACACTTTTTTTTGTTGTTTTGTTTTTTTAATTTTTGTTTTTATTTTGTTTGTTTGTTTTTCCTTTTATTTTATTTTACAATACCATTCAGTTCTACATATCAGCCACGGATTCCCTTGTTATCCCCCCTCCCACCCCCTCCCCTTCCCCCAGCCCATCCCCCATTCCCACCTCCTCCAGGGCAAAGTCTCCCCCGAAGACTGAGATCCACCTGGTAGACTCAGTCCAGGCAGGTCCAGTCCCCTCCTCCCAGACTGAGCCAAGCGTCCCTGCATAAGCCCCAGGTTTCAAACAGCCAGTTCATGCACTGAGGACAGGACCCGGTACCACTGCCTAGATGCCTCCCAAACAGACACTGTTTTAACCATGAGGTTTATTTCAACAGACTTTCTTGAGGGGAAAATGTCATCTGGGTATGAGGAGAAGCATAAGTAAACACATGAGGACTCCACATGGAACCAATTTTATAGCATCAACACATGTGGTCACAGTACAAATGTTTTCCACAGCAGGAAAATGTGTTTGAACAGCCATATCGATATAGCTTCAGACCTCCAGAGACATTTATACTTAAGCAGTCATATCTTACTTAATTCCCCTATTGACATCAATCTCTAGCCATGAAGCTAAAGCCAACACCAATTATTTGTGAGAAAAAGATCTCTGTAAACTTGGACTCTAAACACATCTTTGTGTAATAGGGTATAAATCAAGAACCCAAAAGGAAACAAGACTGAGTTCAAATTACACTATTATAGAGAAAAATGTTTTCCTTTGCTTAAAATAATGGAATCTCAGTTGTGTTTTGAATGAGAAAATTAAGCTTATAAACCAGCAGCATGAGTCTTGCAGTGCAGGGATTAAGACAAACTCTTCCTTTCAGTTGTTTTAAGGCAGGCCAGGTGAGACAGGATGAAACTGGAAAGCTGGACTTCTCTCTGTAGCAATGCCTTTCCTTCCCAAGCTTTTGTTTGACAGATATTCTTCAATTTGAACACAAGTCCACTTCCATTGATTACAGCTCACATCTGCCATCCAGGAGCCTTTTCAGCCTCCCTCCTGCCATGGAAATGTGAAATACTGAAGACCTCCTTTCATAGTTTGAATTATCCTCTCATGCTTTAGTAAACAAAAGGTTTCTGTGTCTTATTTACAAAGTTCTTTAGTCATTTTTCCTTATTTATTTTCTTTAGGAATTAACAATATCAGTTAGACATTTATTCTTTCCAAGAAATATTTCAGCTAAGTGTGCGAGCATTTGGTATCAATCTAATGTTACATCAGTGAGACAAGAAGTTTGCCAGCTGTTCTGACAGCATGTGTCACAGTACACTTTTTACAACCCCCAGTTATAAGTGTCTCACCACTGTTTACTAGCATTCCTAAGAGAGTCTCTGTCTATATTCAAACGAGTTTTTCCGTTGAGAAGTTGGGGCCTGATGAGAGAGCTCAGTGAGTAAAAGTGCTTGCCTCCAAGCTTGAAGTCCCAAGTTCAGTCTCTGGAAATCATATAGTGGTAGGATACAACTGAACCCTCAAGCTATTTTCTGTGGCACTCTTGGACACACACACACACACACACACACACACACACACACACACACATATGCATACACACAAACCAATTTATCAAGAAAGTAAAGTTAAAACGAAAGCAAAATTGGGTGAGTTTGAGCATATTATGGATAGGAATTAAATAATCTGTATATTTAGACTGTTTAGACAGTTGAAAAGATATCTGAAGGGAGAAGAGAAGATAAGGGAGAATGTATCAGGAAAACAGAGAGGAATGTTTGGAGGGAGGAAAGAAACTAAGCAGAAGAGGCAGAAGAAGAAGGGCAGTTGGGAAATGGGGGGTGAATTAGAACAAAATATAATCACACACACACACACACACACACACGCACACGCACACGCACACGCGCGCGCGCGCACACACACACACACACACACATTTGACACTGAAAGTCAGTACCCTGAGGAAGACTTAAAATAAATAAATAATCCATCTAAAGAAAATGGAAAGAAATAAATGAACAGAGTCACAGTAACTCAAATGATTTTCTCAAATATCCATAATTAGAATTACAGAGGTAAAAGAAGAGACAGAATATATTTAAAAGAATAATGTTCAAATACTTTGAAAATAAAACGGGAACTATTACCTTAATGCACTAAGGCACTTGGTGACTCCAAAGCAGAACGTATACAAAGAATGCTATAGTCAGCCAGACCACAGCGGAATGAAAGCACTCAACAGGAAAGATAAAGAGAAACTCTTAGAAGCATTTGGTCATATTTTCTTTTGCTCTTGTCCCCTGTGCCTTTGGGGTATTATCCAAAATCTCTTATTCATTACAATGTCCTGAAGCATCTCCCAATGCTTAGATATAGAAGAGTCACTGTTTAACTTCTTAATACCATTGGAGCTGATTTGTAAATGATGATATAGTTTGATTCATCAGCTGTGGACATTCCGTTTACTCTGCATCATTTATCGAAATGATGTCACTGCTACAATGGTATTCAACCGCTTTCCTGAGAGTGCATTTCCTGTGGCTATGAGTCTCCTCTTGGGGTCTCTGCTCTGTTCCCTCAGTTTATACATTAACTTTTAATCATAACACTGTGCTGTTTAGTTATTACAGTTTTATAACATTCTTTGAAATGGGTTATATAATGCTTCTTGTCATTTTTGCTCAAGATGACTGCAGATATGAAGAAGTCTTGTGATTCTAAAAAATTTTAGGATTGTAATTTTCTGTTTTAAAATAAATGGTCTTATAAGGAGCATTGAACCTGTAAATTACTTTATTGCTTTAAGTGGTCTGGACATTTTCATCATAGATGGTTTCAAGCTAACTCATGAACATGGGAAGAGCTTCCATTTGATGTTTATTTGTTTATATACTTTTTTGTCTTCAATTTCTTTCTTAGGTTTTTAACAATTTTCATTGTAGAGATATTTTACTTACTTACTTAAATGTATTATAGATAATTTATTTTGTGTAGCTGTTATTTGAAATATCTATTATTGGCATGAAACATTGCTGCAGATTTTGTTACATTGATTTTTGCAACCTATACTTTGCTAACTTTCTTGCTAGTTCTAACATTGTTGTTTATTTATTTATTGAGGTTTTATTGTCCTCTTTGAGGTATGTCATTTGAAACCAATAATAACCCAAATTGTGGTCTAATGTTGATACTCTTGTTTTTTTGTTTGTTTTTTTTTTCTTCTGTTTGTTGGTTGCCCTAACTAGGGCTTCCAGAATAATACCAGAGAAGAGGCATGGGGGTGAGCACACTTCTTGTACTCTACATTTGCTAAGATGTTTGCTTTTAATTTTCTATATAAGAACTATATTGTCTTAGGGTCTATTCCTATTATAATTAATTTTAATTTTGTGTTGTATTAAATTATGTAAAGCTTAACTTGCATCTTTCAGAAAATGGAAATGAAAGTGATTTAGCCTAGGGTAATTTGGCAAGTCCAATGGAGTCTTTACTGTGAGGTATTTAACATAGTCTCTGCTACATGGTAACTCTTTTATAATTGGCTGAAAATATCTCTTACTAGAGATCAACCATTAATCTTTCAGAATAAATAGCAACTTGAACTTGGGAGGTGGTTTAAGCCTTTGTTGCTGCCTGGGGACAGGTAGTGAGGAAAGAATTCTTCACCTGCACGTGTCTCACTTAGTTCTCAAATGCAATGTATTTTTGCTTGCGTACTTTTTTAAATCAATGCCCTTTGTGTAATCAAGTAAGACTGTGCTAAGCCACATTGATTCATGACACTTTAAATGAGTTGGATGCCTAGAATCTGTACATATGCTTATATATTG